>NC_056739.1:1459182357-1459312357 GCF_019279795.1 Protopterus annectens
GGTGGCCAGCATGGCGGTGTGTGCAGTTGCACTCTGTTTAATCAGGCAACACATTACGTCTGTTCAAGCTCTTTGATACTCCTGGTGAGGTACTGTTGTGGACTTTACAGTTGATGGAGGTGTCTGCTGAGGTACACTCCACAGGGGCTGTTGTGGTCAATTGATGAAGGATAACTGCAGAACCACAATGACCTCCCCTTATCTAGATGTCATAATCTTCATGATTAGGTTGGTATATGGATTGTTTCTGTTAACACTACAGCCACATGTTTGTCCAATGCAGGATATCTATCACCTTGTGTACCCAGGTCTGTCATTACATGTTAGGTATGTAATGGGTTAACACCTATGTGGTAATTGGTGGTCACTTACTGTATATCCACAGAGGTTGACTATACAGTTTTCTCCGTTTAGCATGCTGACATGGCTATGGCACCGGTTGTCTGTTTCTATGTGGCCCTTTTGTGGGGTGCTTGTGTCAGCTGGAGTGTCAGATATGTTAGGCGGTTTGTAGCCCTCTGCAAACATGTTCAGGCACAGTCCTTACATGTTGGCCTCTACCTATGGGGCATATATACCAGACGTGGAAGGTCCCAGGACCAAGCTTTGTGGGATACCTGTTATATGTGGCTTGTAGTCTGACATGGCTGCAGCATGTCTGACCATGTCAGTTCTGTTGTTGGTCTGGTTTGCAACCCCTCTAGTGACATTGGGGTGTATATATCAGCTGATGAGCATATCTATAGTGAACACGTAGGGTATTGTATGGAAGGCTTTGCAGGGTCCAGCTACACTGTGTGGATCACATTGCCCTCATCAGTGACCTCAATTACTGTTTCAACTGAGTCACACATGTTTAGTGGCGGGGTCTGCACTTAATAAACCCACACTGGGTAGGGCCGGGTGTCAATAGATCCCCAATATTGTTATGTCTGCGGTACATGCTGATCCTTGCCATAGCTGTGCAGACCAAGCTTCTCAGGAGTCTGGGGTGGTTGTTTTTAGTATCCATTCAGGTGACACCTTTCTTGAGAATGACCACTGTTGTTGTACACTGCTCTTTGGGTACATATCCTGTGTTAAGGCTGACATAATGTCAGGGAGGCAGCAGTCTGCTGGGAAAGATATTTCGCATTATGAGGGGGGGGGGGGGTTGCACTGCACCTGTCAGGATGTATGTTGGCAATACGTGTGTGTGTTTGGTATGTTGTTTGTAATATTTGTGGGATCCGGAGCATATCTGGGAATTCACAACACGCTTACTACCATCAGTTGCAGCAGCCTTGGGGTTATCCTTAGTGTCCTGTACAATTTGTATCATAATAGGTTCATAGGTTCATACTAGGCTATACACCCTAGGGCATTTGTAAGCCTAGCCACAGTGTGTGTGGCTTTTGCCACCCCTTGCTATCTGAATATTATGGCCATTTATGGTTTACTTAGCTGTGCCTCTGTCTGGACATGACACAGTAAAGACCCCCAGTGTACATCTACAATTATCCATCCATTTTGCTAACTTCCTGTTGAAGAGTGTCAGTGAGGGGCTCTGCCTAACATGTAGTGGTATTCTGTTCCAGGGTGTGGAGAGACTCAGGGTTAGGTATCTGTCCCTCCAGCACATCCTATTTGATTATGTGTTGAGGCTGACATCTCTGACTCACACAGCTCCAATGGCTTTGAGGTGTCTGGGGTGGAGCATGTCCATTACTTCTGTGCTGGACATGGACTTGTACAACAGACATACAATGCCTCTGTGTAGGCAGTATGTGACTGCATTCAGCTGTGGTGTCTACAGCCAGGCAGCATATGAGATATATTTGAGACCCTTTCTGACTCTTGCTGAGGTACCTTTGAGGTCTTTCTAACTGCTGCAGGTGCCAGGTAATGTACATCCCAAATGAGGCATTGTACTACAACATGGTCTGATAGGGGAACAGTATGGGGGCACAATGACCTTTGTTGACATAGATGTGAATCCTTTCATGATACAGTGTCCAATATAGACAGTCTTCCTAGACAGATTGGCAATGTGACTGTCACATAACAGGTGACTGTCCACTTGTGTCACTAGGTCCCTGATTACTCCTTCCACACATAGTGGTTTACCACCTATGTGGTAATTTGTGTGTACCTTGTCTTGTATTTGGTGGTACATTCATACTGTCCACTGTCTTCAGGACAGTGGGGTGGGGTTCCTGTGTGTGAGGGTGTGGTCTGTAGCATGCTAAAAACTGTACAGCAGTCTTGTCTACGGTTAGTTGCACATAGGTGGACTGCAATGACATAAGCATTGTCAGTTGACTGGACGTATGGGTGTCTGTGCTGAATATGGATACTCACCCTCCTTTTATGTTTTGTTACAGGTTTTGTGGCCATAACACATGATATGTGGTATTACCTGGTAGTGCTGGTGTGCTGTCATGAGGCTTGCAGCAGGTTTCTATCACTGGACAGACATCAATGTTCTCCATACTGGGGAGGGCCTCAGGAGCATGCATATTGAGGTTTACACATCTGGCATTGATCAGCATTACCCTTCTGTTTCTTTCCAGTTTTGCTTTCTATGGTGGTGGGTTGTTCTTTTCAGCCTTGCCTATGGAAGGATCTCTGTAGGTTGCAAAAGCCTTAGGCAATATCCAGACGCTCATGGGTGACAGGTGCAAGCCATCCCTGGAACAGCAGCATGACTCACTATGGAGTCACCTATTACAACTGTATCAGGCATGTTGTTTCTCCTTCTGTCCTGTGACTGTTTGGCACACCAGCTTTGTGTACTATGTGTTACATGTGCTATGTCTGGAGGTTGTTTTATTGGGTGTCTGCTTTGGAGGCTTGTGTTGGTGTTGTGTGTTTGTAATTAGGGCCTCTGGGAATGTTTTTGTGTTTATGTGTTTGGTTTACAGTCGTTGTAGGTCTATGTGGGACTGGGTTTGTGGTGTATGTGGTTACCTTGTCCTCCTGACTAGTTTTGACAGTACTGATTTGGGGGTGCTCAGGCTCCGGTTTGGCTACCTGGTTGCATCTGTCACATACATTTGTATTTATTGAGGTGAGTTGTTGTTGTGTGTGTACTTGGGACAGGTGTCACATTGCCACTGGATTAAAGATTCTACTTGTTTTGCCTGGCCTTAGTGGATTGTATGTGTGGACACATTTTATTGCCATACTAGTGATCACTGATTACTTCACTTTTTATGTTTGATCTATCATGTGGTAGCTTCCTCATTCTCTTCAATGGTTTAGTAATTGCTGGAGTCCAGCATGCCAGATGCCTGGGTGTATGGCATTGTGTGTTGTTGTTTGTGATTGCAGACTCCAAGCACTCTTGGCTGTGTTCATGGTATGCCTGTATAACATGTTCTGCAGTGTGTCCCATATTCTGGACCTGCACAGGGCTTTTCATGGATTCAACATTGGTTTGTAGGGGTGCAAGCTATGCTTTATACATGTGTTTCACTGTGGTGATCTGGCCAGGGGCTGGGGTTGGGATGTGTAACTACAGTGTGATTACTCTATGGTCTGGTCTTACCAGTGAGGGATACACATCTCATCTTGACATCCAGTACACATATTTCTGATTATCACATCCAGTATGCTTACCCCTCTTTTGGAAGTGTTACATTTTGCATGTCCAGTTTGTTTGATGGGTTCTGGGAAATTGTCTACACTTGTGTCAGTGCTAGTATAATACAAAGAATATAGCGACAAACATCTCAGAAGCTGACTTCACACGTCTTCAGACTGAGATGGTATCCTTTAAGCCCACTGGGCCAGTAGAAACCACAACACACAATGGTGACTCCTTCACAGACGCTTTCTACAGACATCTCCGAGAAAGCATGGACCATGCAATCACAAATAAAACCAAGACCCTCTCCACCAAGGGAAAGTGGCCTGTCTGGTGGACCCCAGCCACAAACAAACTGTATAACAGATGACGGATACGAATGCAAGACAGAGCTACATCTCCTACAGGGAAGGCAGCTGTGATCAGCACTAGTAAAAAGCTACATTCTCTCATACAGACATGCAAGGTCAACTTGGAGACATAAATCACCAAAGACAATGGAGATAACCATACTGCCTTCTTCAGCTATGTCAGAAACCTGGGTGGGAACCCTCAGATATGCTCAGAGTTGGTACACAACAACATATATTTCAGTGACCTGACAGATATTGGCAACATTCTGGCAGACAGGTTCAGTGCAACTTTCCCCCTCCCTCACCCCCAAAGGAAGATAGTTATCACAGCTGAATGTAACCTCACTGTCATCTCAGATGTCCATGTGAGAGCCACACTCAGCAAAGAGAAGAACACAGCATCAATGAGACCTGATGGTATCCCCATTTGCGTGCTATGTGAACTCCAGAAGGAGCTAAACCCATATATACAAATGCTATTTAACCTTAGCCTTGCTACAGGATATGTACCTGAACACTGGCGTACAGCAACAGTGGTCCCACTCCACAAAGAAGATGCCTCCACAGACCCTGGCAACTACCACCACACAAGCTTAACCACCCTTGTCTGCAAAGCTATGGAAAGAGTCATTATGGAGCTCTTAAACATAGACATTGGTGACATACAGACCCTTGATCCCACCCAGTTCAGCTTTGTACTGGGCAGATCCTGCCTTTTGCACCTAGTTGACTATTTTGAAACTGTCAGTAGGGCCGTTGATGAGGGCTACGCGGTCCACACAGCCTACTTGCACTTGGCCAAGGCCTTTGACACAATACCCCACTCAGGCATCATAGACAAGCTCAACAGCTGAAATATAAAACCATATGTCACAGGATAGGTTGCAAAATGGCTAGGAAACAGAACCCATAAAGTGGACATTGCAGGTGCCTTGTCAGATTCAAAGCCAGTCACAAGTGGTGTCCCACAAGAATCTGTCCTGGGACCCCTCTTATTTGGCATTTACTTTTCAGATGTGAAAGCAAACATGGGAGGGTTGTGGCTGACAAAGTTTGCAGATGACTGCAACCTAGGCACCATAGTGAATACATCAGCCGGCACACACATCCTAAAGACTGCCGTCACAAAGACAGATAGCTGGTGCCAGAATCATGGCCTGAAACTGAATGCAACTGATGTGTAGTCATCCCCTTTGGGAGGAACACAGTACCCACAAATCAATACATAGACAGCAACCCACTGAGCACAGAAAACAAATCAGACACCTGGGGACACATGTAGATAGTGACGTCTCATTTGACACCCATGTTGCCAAGGTGGTTAGACAGACTTTCTATCTTGCCCACCTTATCATGACGGGTTTTACATCCAGATCAAAGGAGGTCATTGTACCACTATACTTCTCCCTTATCAGGCCCATGATTGGATACAAAGCCCCATTTGGTATGTACCTCACCCAGCACTTGCAACAGCTGGGAAAACCCCAAATGTACCTTACCAAGAGGATTACGGGTCTACAACACATGTCATATGCTTCCGGACTAAAGGAAATCCAGCTTTATTCAGTAGCATACCGCCTACTCACAGGTGACCTCTGCCTGACATACAAGACCATGTCCAATCAGGATTTGGTGGACATGCTCCACTGCAAGCAATCCAAATCCACCAGAGCCATGAGAGCTACAGATTTGAACCTCAGCACATACATGTATAGGACATGCTGGAGGGACAGAGTCATAACTCAGAGGCTTCTCACACTCTAGCAAAGAATCCCAGTTCATGTTAGACAGAGTCCCTCACTGACTCTCTTCAAGAGAAACCTGGACAACTGGATGTGAGATTGTAGGTTTACCCCAGGGGTCCTCCCTGTGTCACTACTAGACAGAGGCACAGTCATGTTATTCAATTACGTAAGGGGGTCATAATGTGTCACTACTATGTCAGAGGCACAATATTCAGAATCTATTCTGTACACTTATTACCACTATAAGGTGGCAATAGCCACATCACTATGGCTAGGCTTATGAATGCAGTAGGGCAGATAGCCTAGTAGTTAACTATGAAGCTATGGTGTATGTGTAGGTATTTTCAGTCAAGCAATATACTGTGGTTTGGGGGGCTTGATATCTTCCTGAATTCCAACATAGGCCTGGTGCAGTTCCTGCTATTAGGACAGTGGTCTGCAGCAAGCTATATAGTAGTAGGCAGTTTTAGCCATTGGTATTTGACCATGGCTAATCCGTGCTGCTTGTTGTTGTGGTACCAACATGGGGGTGTGGTTATCCATGACATTTATTGCTAGTCACCCTCATTTTGTAGCTTGTTACATGTTTTTGCAGCTGTACATCACTGTATGGGGTGTGACCTGGTAGTGTCAGGGTGCTGATGTGGGCTTTGACCCTTTTTTCTATTGCAGCACTGATATCTACATTCTCTATACTGTGTGCGTTTACACTGCACACATCTTGCTGCTTATACTTCTGGCATTGTGTAGCATTACATCTAGGTTCCTATCCCTTGTGGTACCTATGCAGGTGGGTTTGTGTTTTTGTGTTTTATGATTGGTGAGGGTGGCTGTTAGTCAGGGTCCTCAGGTGTGCATATGATACATGGTGTTACATTACTTAACACATGGCATTCATGCCTCAGGTGGTGCTGCAGGGCTGCCTCTGTCGGATGCACATACTACACTCCCTGTACATGTTTGGAAGCAGGTTGTGTCATGTTAGGCATCCCAGTTACTATGTGAGTGTGTTGGAGGAGGTATCAGTCCCAGTGTTCCAACTGAGCCAGTGTATGTGCTATGCGGTGCCTCTTTGCCAAGGCCAGGGCATACTGGGCACACCTCCTTCTGCCTACTGGGGCAAGGTCAGGTTGTTCCTCCTCCGAGTCACCCTCTGCCTGTGGTGGCCTTGGCAATGGTGGGGGTATGTTTGTCCCAGCCCTATGCTGGTCCTGATGCAGCTGTTTCCACAGGATCATATTATGTAGCATAACACATATCATGATCATTTGGGTACATGTAGTTGGTGTGTACTGCAAGGCTCCACCAGATGTGTCCAGACACCGGAACCGTGACTTGAGCAGCCCAAACACATGCTCTATGACATTACGTGTTTGTGCGTGTGCCTCATTATGGCGTTCCTGTTCAGGTGTGGGTGCATTTATGATGGGTGTCATCAGCCACGGCTCCAGTGCATAACCTGCATCCCCCACTAGGTGTCCGTGTGGGAAGTCCCCACTGGCAAATGATTAGTACAGCTGCGTCAGATGCCAGATGTGGGAATTGTGGTAGCTCCCAGGGCAGCCGGCACACACATTCATTATTATGCCCTGGGCATCACACACGACCTGGCAGTTGATGGAGGGGAATCCCTTGCGGTTAATATAGGCTCTACCCCGCTCACCGGCTGGTGCTTTGATGCATATGTGCGTGCAGTCTATTGCACCCAGTACCTCAGGGTATCCCGCTATTTGCTGGAAGAGACACATATTGCTGGCCACTACCTCACAGTCATTGGGGAAATATACATGATCACCAACATGTGCTGACATGGCATCCAGGAACTGGTGCAGTACCCTGGAGGCTGATGCCTGTGATATCCCCATCATATCACCAGTTGGTCTCTGGAAGGTACCTGTTGGTAGTATTCTTAGGCCAACACATACCTTGGTTTCCACTGTGATGGGTTCCCCTCTGTTGGTTCTGTGTGTGAGACGTGGCCTGCACAGCTCAACAATTTGCTGCAGAAGATCTCTGTTCACTCTGTAGTGCTCTACTATCTCCAGCTCATGTAACCCATGGTAGGTGACCCTGGGCCTGTATACTCTTCTCCTTCTCCTCACTCTGGGTTGTCTGTCAGCATCTGCATTGTCACCACCCTCAGCAATCCGCCTATGCCTGATTATAACAGCTATGGCAGCCCCTAGCATTTCTGCTCTGAGTTCAGCTTTTGTCAGTTTTCAATTCTGATAGCTTACTCCTTTCTTGCAGTATCTCTTGTGAGAAACACCCTGCACTGCTGTTTGCAGTGTTTTAAGTGCTGGGTTGGGCTTCTGGTCTGCCTGTGTAATTGCCTGCTTCCAATTGTTCGCACCAATTAACTTCAGCAGTCTCCTCTAGCAGCTTCCTTGTATTCTGGTTGTTTCCTTTTTCCTCTCTGTTTCCTGAGGGGGAGCAATGTGCACACCAGCTTAAGCATGCTCACAGATATTTAAACGCGTGCACACATCCTTCCACGGTGTTACATGCGCGCACACATCCTTACACGGTGTGAACTTAGCTGATTCATGTTAAAACGCGCGCACACAGCCTTACACATGTGCACGCCTGCGCAAACCATTGTAAACGGTTTGCAACACGCTCCCACATGTTGAACCTGCCTTACCCACGCGCACACGAGCTCATGCACGTATATCAAGAAAGTTTGAGTGTAGGGATAGTGTGCACTCTCTATTTCTTGACTTTCCTAGTGTTCTGTTGGGACACGCCCCTCTCCCTGATGTCTGTCTGTCATCTCTCACGTTACACTGCCCTCCAATGTGATACACTTATTTCTATCATCCCCCCCCCGTGATGTCACCTACCTCTTACTCTATTCCTCCCCCTTCTATAACTCTTACACTACTCAGAAAGTGCTCATTACCTATGTGGCAGTGTGATTCAGTATTGTAACCCTCATTTACGTAGGATTGCCTAGTAATGCTTAGTTACATGTCTTACAAGGAGCTTCCCCACCTTGACAACCACTACACGGAGGCCATATTGTTTTTGGTCTGCTAGTCCCTGCATTGTCATTCCATGTATTACATTAAACCCACAATTGTGGGCTTAAAAGCTTCGGTTTTCAGTTTTAAGCAGCGCACCCGCTTATGGTGTGCGCTGCAGTTACACATGAAAATCCCACGAAAAAAAAAAAGTTATTTTTAATTGTTTTGCAACACTTTTTAATGCCAATGGCCACATATTTGGCCATTGGCATGCTAAATGGAACATATGCACCCTTTATTTGGAGCTGACATAGCTCCGTTGTCAATTTTGCAGAAATGTACTCAGTTGTCAGCTGAGTACATTTCTGCAGCTAACACGTCCGTTACACGGACTGGTTTAGGCTTCTTGGATCGCTCAAATACCTCATTTGCACATCTTTCAGCTGCAAATGAGGTATTGAGCATTTCCACGCCCAGTCCGTGTAAGAGACGTGTTAGCTGTCTCTTACACGGAGGTTTGGGCTGTTCCTGGATCGGGAGGCTTACACTGAGGCTTACACTACTCTTGAACTCCGTGTAAGACTTCCTGAATCCTGCCCATTATGTTTAATCTATAGTGCTAAGGAATTAAAAGCCCCAAGTGCAGGTTTATTAATTGTTGTACAGGTTTAAATGAAATGTGCTAAGTACAAAGTGATATTTTAATGATGCATTACTCTGTTTTCAGTGTTGTAGCTTCTTTTTCTTTCTAGTTCACTGGCTAAAGCCAGATTGTTGATAGTTTATACAGTAAATGATCTGCTTGCCAAATGTTAAAGGAAGGCTGTTTCCAAAAAGTAAGAAGACAAAAGGTTTACATCTTATATTGATATTCTAGATACCATTAATATCTCTGTATTACTTTGTGTGTTTAGCATGGTTTTGTAATTTGTTATACACCAAAATGGTCTAATGAGGGCTGTTATATTAATGCGATTTTTCCATCTGTTTTTTTTTTTGCTTTCATAACATATTTTTATCCAGTGATATGACTTTGTTTCTACATTTGCATTCAGTTGCAGTGCTGTGAGTCATTGGCTTTGTGGACTGTTTTTGAATGCAGGCATTTTGAATTTAATCTGACTGGGACTAACTCTAAACTGCTAAAACTTTTTTTCATGGCACATGTCAATCTTCTTCCAAGACACAAAAATTCAAACTCCACTTACAAGTTGATCAGAGATCAGGAAAGAACCATGCTGCTATGGGATATGAGAGGTTATATAGTGTGCCAACATACACTTTGTTGTATGGAACATTCTAATGTATATCATTAGTGCTGTGACAGTTATGTATTGGCAACCAAAAAACTTATAAAAGCAACCATCGTAAATAGTATCAAGCAACATGAAAATGATGGAAACATTTTTTTTTTGTTTAGGAAATGTAGTATAAAACTCAAGGGTCCATTTACATTCAATGTAAAAATTTGGGCACTGAGTGTATTCTTAAATGCAAGTTCTATCACATCAGCCCTGATTCCCTGTAATACTGTCAGTCTCAAATTCACAATGAAATAGAAGAAAATGTATGAAAACCAGCCTTGTACAACCACACAAGTATCCAGAAAAAAAGTAGGTAGTAGCAGGCCAAACCCAGGAAAAAACTCATCTGTATCCCAATTATGAATAAACTATTTATTAAAATAAATAAAAAAGCACATAATTGTTAAGTAGTTTCATCCACTTAAGTTAGGGACTTCATCAGAACAAATTCACAATGAGTATATATTTGCCATGCAGTACTACATTGACACAGAGTGGGCCATGCATAGCTTTGTTCTGCAATCCTACCCCCATAATATGGCTTTACCATTATTGCTATTTGTAAACCGCTGGTTGGTTTAATATTCCCCATTGGTACTGTATGCTACTCATTACATGGGTCCTAAGTATTTCTATCCACCAAAGATTATCCTTTGTGACTATCCCTCAGGTATTCCTATCTAACAACTGCATAGCCTTGTGTACTGCAGGAAATGAGAAAAAACTTCACACAAGTTGTGAAGTGCACTGTCTAAAAAGCCACACAGGCTACAAGATGGATGCATGCACTGTGGTGGGCATTTAGCAAGAAACATTAATGTCAGAAAGAGAAGAGTATGAAAGCACAGAAGTAATATTATGCTGTAAACAAAGACATTTGAACTACAAACATAAAATATTTCTCACATGCTTTCTAATATATGTAAATTTGGATTAACTGAGTGATAGGCACAAAGGAAAGACTCCTGCTAAAGTTCTAGGATGCAATTATGTGTCCCGAAAAAGTTAAAGTGAGACTGTCCTAATTAACAAGGCAATCTCGAGAACCTCATTCACCACTTTTGATTTCTATTTCCCATGCAATATGTTTAAAACAGAAACAGAAAGATGAACACAGTAATGACGATATTATGAGAAATTCAAATGATATAACAGAAATAAATATATTACTGTGCAGCTAAACTGAAGTGCTACCACAAAAACACTGACCAACAAAGGAAAGGAAGGAAACAAGTAAAATGCCATCAGTGAAACACACTGATTGAGAAAACGACAAAACAAGCCAAGAAGTATCACTGCTAGAAAAATATAGGATAGAAAACAGACAATCAAAAATAAATACTTACAGACCTAGATGTGAAAGAAACAATGTAAAGTATCAAAACAGACCAACATTTCTCACTATTTCAAATAATAAACTAAAAATATCAGCACAGGCACAAAAAACATAGAAAGTGTACAGATAAATATAAGGGGAAGTACAAAATAAGCATTTCATTGATGACCCAAAATATTTTATAAAGAGCTGGGGAGCCAAGCAAAGGAAAAAGAAACACACACAAAACAAATAGCTACATTTTGAAGAAGTATTTATGAAGATCCTGTCCAACACAACGATACTGAACGGATAGAAGAATTAAAAGAAACTTTAAGGAACTCTACTGCAAATAATATGAAGTGGCATGAAGTAAAGGCCAGAGATATTGAGAAAAAAGTAAGAAAAGCTCCTAACAGGATATCCCATGTTCAGAAGCAATACGTAACTTCTGGCTAAAAGTGTTAAAATCATTACATAAATATTTAACCATGAGTAAGGATTACTTATAGGTACATCCCAAACAGACACCAACCTGGTTAACAATAGGAAAAAATATACTCCTTCTTAAAACTGAACCTGCAATCCATCCTAAGAACTGTAGAATAACTTGCCTTCCAACTATAAACAAACTATATATTGGAATTGTTGCAGATGGAGTTTATAGTCATTTAGAAAAAAAAACTCAATTATGACAATAGAACAAAATGGTAACAAATGAAATCCATATAGAACAAATGATCATTTGTTGTTAAAAAATCCATAAGATAGAATTATGAAACAGGGAAGAATTTAAGTATGACATGGACAGATTATAAAAAAAGTATCTGCCAGCATCCTGCACTCATGGATAAAAGAATGCTAAAAGATGTATAAGATATACCCTACATAGATCAGTTAGATTACATTCACCATGAAGCAGAGGCAAATCACTTTGCAGCTGAGTCAAGACAAAGGGCAAATTATTGTCCCAGAGATAGAAATCCAAAGGGGGAGATTCCAAGGTGATTATTTGTCATAGCTGCAGTTTGCCGCACCCTTAACCCATTGAACCCATTGAGGTGTTAACATTTTCGGCTATGGTTACAAGTCAGTTCCCAGAAAAAAAAACTTGTTTAAAGATTTATCGGTTTACCTTTACATAACCAAATCACAGTGGTGCGATTGCTCATATGAGCGAATTGTAACCACGAAAGTCAAAACAGCGACAATTTAATATGTTAGAAAATCAGCAAATCGAAAAGCAGATTCACTTATTTTCGAACATAAATATCGAAAGAAAATTCTAATGAAGTGTAAAGCAGGGGGGCAAGCCCCCTGCACTCCCCACACCCCCCTACTTTAATATTTTAACTCCAATATTGCACTATAGTTGGGAAAGGGACCATTTTTCGATCCCCACTATAGTGCAATCTGCCCGAGAATGTCGAATGTGCAATGAGCGAATGTCACTGTGCATTCGCTCATTGCACATTCAAACCTTTTTCTCTTCGGCGTTTGCAAACTTTAAACTACCTTTCAGACAATTGCTGTCCGCCCTTGTGCAATATGCACACATGAAGGTAAACCGATTTATCATCTACTTTTTGTAGATGATGTAAACTGTATTGCTCATCAGATAAGGGGCTGAAAGCAAAATTACAAACAGTTAAAACTTTCTTAGATAATATAAGAATGACATCTGCTTTTGATAAATGTGCAAAAGCAACATTTAAAATGGGAATGATGCAGTATCAAGAAAATATTAACCTGAGACAGGATTGCCATATAAAGGAACTTGAGCTGGACAGAATGTACACAGATTTGGTAATAGGTGAAGGATTAACAACAAAACTTGAACAAATGCAAACAAAGCTCAGTAAAGAATATTTCAGAAGATTAAAACTGATATTGAAAACTGATTTGACATCAAGAAAAAAAGTCTAAGCTGTAAATCAGTTTGGTCTTCCTGTTCTAACTTATAGTTTTGGGGTGATCAATAGCCCTCAAAATGTATTGGATTAATTGTACATGAGATGAAAAATGCTTCATGCTTATCAAGTGCTATATAAAAATCATTGTATACCAATTTTATATATATATATATATATATATATATATATATATATATATATATATATATATATTCCTCTCTTTGAAGGAGATGTGGCCTCCTCAAAACTGATTACATGCATAGATCTGCAGTCGTGGGACTGAATAATATCTGCTGACCTCATAAGATCCAAACAGTGTGAAAGTTTTAAAACATGAGGAAAGAAGTGCAAGAAGATCTTTGCTTAGTTTAGCAAAAGCATTTCATTGTCAAGTGGGAATGGAAATCAAATCAGAAGTAGACAAAAAGCAGACAGCAACTGTTTTACATTAAGAAGACTGGAAATGTTGTTCTAGTGACAGTAGTAAAACAGCCTAGTCAGTCTGAGGTGGAAAACGCACAAGGATGTTTAAAGTGATAATTTCTTGTTGTAGTTAGTTATTTGATTTGCTTCTGATACCTTTCACTTTTGGATATCTAAAGTGTGTCTTTACCTTAAGAAGGCTGGGATTGCAATGCTAGTAGGAGAAGAAAGGTAGCCTGGTCTGTCTGAGTTGGGAAATGCACAAGGCTGCTTAAAGTGGCAATTACTTGTAACAAAAATGTCTTTTTACATTGGGAAGACTGGTACTGTTAGTCTAGTGACAGTATAAAAGTAGGCTGGTCAGTTTGAGTTGGAAAACACTCAGGGAGGCTTAAAGTGAAATTATTTCAGCATCCAGAGGGCTTTTTAAGGACTGAGTTGAGCATTAATCTCTACTTGAGAGCTACTTGTGCTGTACTTTTACATTGAGAAGTTCCAGGATCATCCATTTTCTGGCAGAAGATGCTTACCTGGGGTTTATATAACTTCATCAAACCATCACGTCAACAAATGGCATTTCAAAGAAAATGCCATTTATTCAATTCTCCTCATGGTGGGGGCTGCCCCCACAGCCCTTGCTATTTATATATACCAACTCCAAGATCGCATTACAGTGTGGAAAGGGCAAATTTCCCAATCCTCACTGTACCGCAATCTCAGTTTGAACAGTTCAATGAACGGCACGCTAAATGTAACTGCACTGAAAATCCCATTCAATGAACTGATTTTTTGATGACCATTGTAAACGAAAAGGAGCAAAACTAAGAAAATACAAAGCGAACTGGACGACCAGGAAAAGTAAATTATTTATTGAGCGCTTTCGTCAATTTTTAACTATTACTTCTTCAAAATAAAATCAAGTTACACACTGAGTGTTATAAAACCAGTGCAATAAATCAATTAAAAAACTGTAAAATGTACATCCACTTTTAAAGGTACAAGCTCCCTTAATGCATTTTGCTAACAAGTCATGAAATTTTGACCATAGGTGTTATATCTCTTTATAACTATATTTACATAACCAAGAACAAATAAAATCCATAACATTCTTGTCATGGTTGTAAAAAACATGGAATATTTAAATGCAGAAGTCTGCTTTTAACTTTAAAAAACTGCTAAGTGAAACCATATCATTAAGCCCTGGGCTAGTGGTGGCATTGACCCTCAATTGCCATAGTAGTTCTTTATACTTCAGTAAAAGGTCAATAGGGCCACCCCTTTCATATATAATGATCTGTTCAAGAACTATAAACTTGAAAAAGTGACCTGGGTGAAGCTTGATATGTTTGGTAAATGCATTTGTAATGTTACATTTATCTATATCAAAAATATGTTGATAAATGTGGGTTCTAAAAGCATTTTTGGTTTTTCCGATATAGAAGCACATACAAGTCTGACAAATGCTGGTATAAATAACTTTTGTACTACCACAATTGTGTTTCTGAAATAATCTGACCCATCCATAACCTTTGAGTAAAACCCTGTCTCCCTCTAATATGTGCTTACACTGCGTGCACTGCCCACATTTAGTCATTTTTCCCAGTCTACCGGTGGTACTACTAAATGAATTTCTTTCAAGGATATTCTTAATGCTGGTGTCCTTTCTGTAAACCACTATGGGTCTTCACCAACCTTCTGACCTATGCTTTCATCACTGTTGAGGATGAACCAGTTTTTGAAAACAATGTCCCAAATCAGTGGGAACTGTGGAGTGTATGTGAGGATGAGCCCATTGTGAAAATGACCAGAATGATTGTTACTGTTCTGCAGTGGTGCACACAATCTGGTAATATCAATTCCTTATAAGGGATAGAAATGTCTCTCTAATCTCTTTATAGTAACTTCTTCCAACAAAGGTGTAACAAATTATTTCGGATATCCTCTTCTTAAAAGCATACTCAATTAAACATCCCTTTCCTTCTGGAAATCTTCCATCCTGCTAACCATGTGGGCTAGTCTCACCCCCTGGCCTTTGACTAAGGATCTTTTTTGATGCACAGGGTGCCCACTCTCAAAATGGAGAAGGGAGTTTGATTATGTATGTTTGCAATAGATGGTGGAAAAGAATACGCTATTGATGTAGTCTTTGCTGATTCTGAAGTCTAAATAACTAATGGAGTCAGAATTCCTTCCCATAGTGAATTTGAGGAATGTAGTGCTCAAATTGAGGAACAGTAAGAATTCTTGCAACTGGTCACGGTCTCCATCCCAAAATATGAGGATGTCATCCAGGTAACGACCGTAAAACTTACAATGGGACATCTCTGAAGATGAAAAAACTTGGCACAGTTCCCACTGAGTCAGAACAATGTTGGCAAAAACTGGTGCACATGCTGCCCCCATAGCTATCCCTGTGGTTTGTTTAAATAAATGACCTTTGAACGTCAAAAAACTGTTCTCCAACACAAGTTCCATTAAAGTCCTTAATGTAAGTATTTTGGTGTGTGAAAACTTGGTCTGTTGACATAAGAAGTCATAAAACATTTCAATGCCTTCTTTGTGGGGAATAACACTAAATAAGTCCTTGACATCAATTGTAGTGAGAATGATGTCATCACTGAAATATTTCTGTTTGATTTTTTTCAATCAATCCCACGAGTCTCTGATGATATGAGAAAAAGGCCCCAGACAGTTCTTTAACTGGAGGTCTATATATTTGGCTATAGTTAAAGTCTTGAACCCTTTTGCACCCACAATGGGTCTTAAAGGTGGATGCAAGATGTTCTTGTGAATCTTAGGTTTCCCAAATATTGTTGGGATCCTGTGGTTGTTTTGTGTACAATAATTAAATTCTACTTCTGATATCTGGTCATTCAAAAGTAGATCCATAAGAACCATGTCCATATGTCTGTATGCAATGTTAAGTTAATTACGGGAAATCTGCTGGTACCCTTCCCCAAATAAATGTCCTAACATGTTTTCTATGTACCTGTCCTGGTCCATGACCACAAGACCACCTCCCTTGTCTGGTTTCATGACTCGAATGGCTTTATTATTAGATATATTATCGAGGAGTATGGTTTCCTCTTTGGTTAAATTGTGTAATAAATTTGAATTCCGATTTTTAGAAAGTTGTCTAATGTCATTCATACAAATCTTTTGGTACAATTGTATAGTGGGATGTAAAGGAGGGTTACTAACACTTGCCTTTTTACAAGAAGTGATGGTAGTATTTCTATTTGCTTCTCCACCCATAGTGGCACTAAAATTCAATTTTCTGGTGAAAAATATAATGTCAAGCAAAGTTTTTTCTATGTTAAAATATTTGGAGGGTACAAAGTTAAGACATCTCTCAAAGAGGTTTGCCTAATCCTTGGTAACTGTGACACTACTTAAGTTGTATATTTTGAAGTCGTTTTGGTCATTAACAATAATAACTGCTTCTTCATTGTCAGGCAACATATTACAGTTTATTGCCAGTTCCCTCATCTCCCCCTCCCCCGTCCTTGATTGTACTGTTGTGGGTTGTGTATTTCCCCCTGATATGCTTTATTCTGAAGCCTCCTGTACTGGTGATTCTGTTTTCGAATTCTCTCTGACCTCCGTAAGGGTTGTCCTAAAGGGATGGGACCTGGGGTGGTGTCACTTTGATATTCATTTCATCATTAATTTCCTCACCACTGACTTCACTAATGTTATTAAAGTTGTCACCAGTATTGTTTTGTACTTTAACTAATGGATAATCTTGACCTCCTTCATAATCCTGGGTATCCCTTATTAACTTTCTAGACTTTTTCTCCTTTATCTTATCTAAAATTTTATCAACGTTAACAAACACAGTGTTGTATTCATTCAGTTTAAAAAAAAAATTAACATCATTTTTGGCAGTGGCATCAAGTTTGCTAACAGTGTCTTGCAATGCTACAAACTTTTTATCATTGTCTCTAACTAACAATTCCAACAGTTCACAACCCTGGTGGTTAAACAGAGTTATTAAGTCTTTATGCAGTTCACTGTTGTTAGTTAAACCATTAGGAAAACGCCAGTACCTCAGACCTTTTGGCACCTGTTCACTTCTGAGGCATTCCCTGAGGTACTAATTCTCAATTTGCAGTTTTTTAAGTTTTAAACATTCGTTTTCCAAAGTTTTAAGTTTAAGATCAAAAGTACCTTGTATAATGGGTTGGTTAGTGTTGTTGGAAAAACCAATGCTGTCCTTGTTAATCCAGTCAGTTAGATTCAAAGCATTTGTTGTGTTACACTGTATAGATCCATTACTTTGTGTCTGCACTCTTCTGTATGCTGCCTCTAAACAAATGGAAGTGCCTGGTGGTGTAACAGAATTAGTTCCTCTACTACTAGTTCCTGTTTGTCGAATAGGGCTACCGTGCCCTGGTGCAATACTGAAAAGGGAGTCTTGTGAAGTAAAAACCGGTTTTGTTTTAGTTTGACTGAAATCATTCACAAAGTTATCGATTTTGTGACTCAGTCCTGAAATTTGAGTACTGAATGCACCTATAAGCTCGGTTAGCTTATGAATAGCCAAAGTCAGGTCTTCATGTATCTCCCTGGTGCCCACTCCGCTCTGTGAACTGAAGAACTGACTTTGGCTATTCATAAGCTAACTGAACTTATAGGTGCATTCAATACTTAAATTTCAGGACTGAGTCACAAAATCGACAACTTTGTGAATGATTTCAGTCAAACCAACACAAAACATGTTTTTACTTCACATGACTCCCTTTTCAGTATTGCATCAGGGCAAGGTAGCCCTATTCGACAAACAGGAATTAGTAGTAGAGGAACTAATTCTGTTACACCACCAGACACTTCCCTTTGTTTAGAGGCAGCACACAGAAGAGTGCAGACACAAATTAATGGATCTGTACAGTGTAACACAACAAATGCTTTGAATCTGACTGACTGGATTAACAAGAACAGCACTGTTTTTTCCAATGACACTAACCGACCCATTATACAAGGTACTTTTGATCTTAAACTTAAAACTTTGGAAAAAGAATGTTTAAAACTTAAAAAACTGCAACTTGAGAATCAGTACCTTAGGGAATGCCTCAGATGCAAACAGGTGCCAAATGGTCGGAGGTACTGGCATTTTCCTAATGGTTTAACTAACAACAGTGAACTGCATAAAGACTTAATAACTCTGTTTAACCACCAGGGTTGTGAACTATTGGAATTGTTAGTTAGAGACAATGATAAAAAGTTTGTAGCATTGCAAGACACTGTTAGCAAACTTGATGTTACTGTGAAAAATTATGTTAATTTTTGTGTTAAACTGAATCCCATCCCTTTAGGACAACCCTTACAGAGGTCAGAGAGAATTCGAGAACAGAATCACCAGTACAGGAGGCCTCAGAATACAGCATATCAGGGGGAAATACGCAACCCACAACAGCACAATCAAGGACGGAGGAGGGGGAGATGTGGGAACTGGCAATAAACTATGATATGTTGCCTGACAATGAAGAAGCAGTTATTATTGTTAATGACCAAAACAACTTCAAAATATACAACTTAAGTAGTGTCACAGTTACCAAGGATTGGGCAAACCTGTTTGAGAGATGTCTTAACTTTGTACCCTCCAAACATTTTAACATAGAAAAAACTTTGCTTGATATTATATTTTTCACCAGAAAATTGAATTTTAGTGCCACTATGGGTGGAGAACCAAAAAGAAATTCTACCATCACTTCTTGTAAAAAGGCAAGTGTAAGTAACCCTCCTTTAAATCCCACTATACAATTGTACTAAAAGATTTGTATGAATGACATTAGACAACTTTCTAAAAATCGGAATTCAAATTTATTACAAAATTTAACCAAAGAGGAAACCATACTCCTCGATAATATATCTAATAATAAAGCCATTCAAATCATGAAACCAGACAAGGGAGGTGGCCTTGTAGTCATGGACCAGGACAGGTACATAGAAAACATGTTAGGATATTTATTTGGGGAAGGGTACCAGCAGATTTCCCGTAATTAACATATTGAATACAGACATATGGACATGGTTCTTATGGATCTTCTTTTGAATGATCAGATATCAGAAGTAGAATTTAATTATTGTACACAAAACAACCCCAGGATCCCAACAATATTTGGGATACCTAAGATTCACAAGAACATCTTGCATCCACCTTTAAGACCCACTGTGGACGCAAAAGGGTCCAAGACTTTAACTATAGCCAAATATATAGACCTCCAGTTAAAGAACTATCTGGGGTCTTTTTCTCATATCATCAGAGACTCATGGGATTGTTTGAAAAAAATCAAACAGGAGTATTTCAGTGATGACATCATTCTCACTACAATTGATGTTAATGACTTATTTAGTGTTATTCCCCACAAAGAAGGCATTGAAATGTTTTATGACTTCTTATGTCAACAGACCAAGTTTTCACACACCAAAAT
Source organism: Protopterus annectens (assembly GCF_019279795.1). Lineage (NCBI taxonomy): Eukaryota > Metazoa > Chordata > Ceratodontiformes > Protopteridae > Protopterus > Protopterus annectens. The sequence continues at coordinate 1,459,202,379 of NC_056739.1, forward strand.
ACTTACATTAAGGACATTAATGGAACTTGTGTTGGAGAACAGTTTTTTGACTTTCAAAGGTCATCTATTTAAACAAACCACAGGGGTAGCTATGAGGGCAGCGTGTGCACCAGTTTTTGCCAACATTGTTCTGACTCATTGGGAACTGTGCCAAGTTTTTTCATCTTCAGGGATATCCCATTTTAAGTTTTACGGCCGTTACCTGGGTGACATCCTCATTTTTTGGGATGGAGACCGTGACCAGTTGCAAGAATTCTTACTGTTCCTCAATTCAAGCACTACATTCCTTAAATTCACCATGGAAACAAATTCTGACTCCATTAGTTATTTAGACATCAGAATCAGCAAAGACTACATCAATAGCGTATTCTTCTCCACTATCTATTGCAAACCTACATAATCAAACTCCCTTCTCCATTTTGAGAGTGGGCACCCTATGCATTAAAAAAGATCCTTAGTCAAAGACCAGGGGGTCAGACTAGCCTGCATGGTTAGCAGGATGGAAGATTTCCAGAAGGAAAGGGATGTTTTATTGAGTATGCTTTTAAGAAGAAGATATCCGAAATAATTTGTTACACCTTTGTTGGAAGAAGTTACTACAAAGAGATTAGAGGGACATTTCTATCCCTTATTAGGCATTGTTATTACCAGATTGTGTGCACCGTTGGAGAACAGTAACAACCATACTGGTCATTTTCACAATGGGCTCCTCCTCACATACACTCCACAGTTCCCACTGATTCGGGACATTGTTTTCAAAAACTGGTTCATCCTCAACAGTGATGAAAGCATAGGTCAGAAGGTTGGTGAAGCCCCCATAGTAATTTACAGAAAGAACACCAGCATTAAGAATATCCTTGAAAGAAATCCATTTAGTAGTACCGTCGGTAGACTGGGAAAAATGGCTAAATGTTGGCAGTGCAAGCAGTGTGAGCACATATTAGAGGGAGACAGGGTTTTACTCAAAGTTTATGGATGGGTCAGATTATTTCAGAAACACAATTGTGGTAGTAAAAAAGTCATTTATGCCTGCATTTGTCAAACGTGTATGTGCTTCTATATCAGAAAAACCAAAAATGCTTTTAGAACCCGCATTTATCTACATATTTATGATATAGATAAATGTAACATTACAAATGCATTAGCCAAATATATCAGCCTTCACCCAGGTCACTTTTTCAAGTTTATTGTTCTTGAACAGATCATTATAGATGAAAGAGGTGGCCCTATTTAACTTTTACTGAAGTATAAAGAACTATTATGGCAATTGAGGGTCAATACCACCACTAGCCCAGGGCTTAATGATATGGTTTCACTTAGCAGTTTTTTTTTAATTAAAAGCAGACTTCTGCATTTAAATATCCCATGTCCTTTACAACCATGACAAGAATGTTATGGATTTTATTTGTTCTTGGTTATGAAAATATAGTTATAAAGAGATATAACACTTATAGTCAAAATTTCATGACATGTTAGCAAAATGCATTAAGGGAGCCTGTACCTTTAAAAGTGGATGTACACCAGCATTAAGAATATCCTTGAAAGAAATCCATTTAGTAGTACCGCCAGTAGACTGGGAAAAATGGCTAAATGTTGGCAGTGCAAGCAGTGTGAGCACATATTAGAGGGAGACAGGGTTTTACTCAAAGTTTATGGATGGGTCAGATTATTTCAGAAACACAATTGTGGTAGTAAAAAAGTCATTTATGCCTGCATCTGTCAAACGTGTATGTGCTTCTATATCAGAAAAACCAAAAATGCTTTTAGAACCCGCATTTATCAACATATTTATGATATAGATAAATGTAACATTACAAATGCATTAGCCAAATATATCAGCCTTCACCCAGGTCACTTTTTCAAGTTTATTGTTCTTGAACAGATCATTATAGATGAAAGGGGTGGCCCTATTTAACTTTTACTGAAGTATAAAGAACTATTATGGCAATTGAGGGTCAATACCACCACTAGCCCAGGGCTTAATGATATGGTTTCACTTAGCAGTTTTTTTTTAATTAAAAGCAGACTTCTGCATTTAAATATCCCATGTCTTTTACAACCATGACAAGAATGTTATGGATTTTATTTGTTCTTGGTTATGAAAATATAGTTATAAAGAGATATAACACTTATAGTCAAAATTTCATGACATGTTAGCAAAATGCATTAAGGGAGCCTGTACCTTTAAAAGTGGATGTACATTTTACATTTTTTTAATTGATTTATTGCACTGGTTATATAACATTCAGTGTGTAACTTGATTTTATTCTGAAGAAGTCATAGTTAAAAAGTGACGAAAGCGCTCAATAAATAATTTACTTTTCCAGGTTGCCCAGTTCGCTTTGTATTTCCTTGATTTTTTGATGAACTGACAGGGACCTGTTTACCTGGTCTCTGAGTTGGGAGGCACTCCAGGGCACTTAAAGTGTAGTTGTTTTTCTCTATCTCCTTTAAATTATGAGTGTTTTTGTGAAGTTGTTCACCACTCAGTGAAGGTTAACAGTACCCTGTACAGTAGCAAGCCTATAAAGCTAGTACTTAGGACTTTAACCCATAACACAGAAAGTCTTTAGGTCAGCTAGATAGTACTTCAAACAGCACTAAGATCATAGCACTATCTAACATCCAGCCTTCACCCTAGACACCACTCAGGTGACCCCTGTAAAACCAAGAATCTAAACCATAATAGCCTAATCCTAATACATGTTCTGACAACATGGAGTTGCAATTTTCTAATGTCTCTGTGGCCAGCTTGGTAAATATAGGCATCTAAGACAATGTAGTAATTGTCTCTTGTACTCAGACAATCTTTTAATCCTTAAAGAAACTAACAAAGTATGTAAGAGATGTATATATATAACTTCCTTGATGGCAAAGGGCTCACTTACAAACCAGGTTGTCAAGAACACACATACTACATCCTTCTTCACACATGCAGCTCAGCACACACACATAGGCCTTCTTATGCTGAGGAACTTAAAAGAAACCTTTCCACACCTGGAAGGTTCCCAAGCCATCAGAATGTAACACTGACAGTTAGCAATCACTAACGCACACACAAAAAGCAACATCTAAACAACTCAGATAAACCTACACCCAATGATCACTCAAGAACAAAACCCATAAAGCAAGCAAAGACTTTATCTAGTATTCTTATCATAGGGGATTCTATTGTATGACACACAGATACTCCTATTACCAGGCTGGACAAGGAGAAGATAATGGATAGTTGCCTATCTGCCTATCCATAATATCACATACTCACTCAAGTCACTGCACCACGGGTACCGATATGATTCTGCCATAGTCTATGTGGGTGTAAATGACCTGAGGCATACCTCACTGGCCTATTTGAAAGGTTAGTTGTCTATGTGGAGCTAGGATCTGCAATATCACACACACACTCAAGTCACTGCACCACAAGTACCAATATCTTTCTATCATAGTCCATGTGGGTGTAACTGACTTGAGGAGTACCCCACTGGAATATATGAAAAGAAACATTATGGATCTCTCTGTATATGTGTCACAGACAGGTACATGCCTTGCATTCAGCAGCATTCTACCATCATCGAGGATGATGCACAGTATGAACAGAAAATGACTGATATTAATAACTGGCTTAGCTTCTGATGTCATTCTAGGGGAATCCAATATCTATCAGCATAGTACGACATGGTTATCAGACCACTTTCCTTCACCAAGGATGGTTTGCATCTGTCCTCCTGAGCATTCAGATAGGGGGCTAAACCTTATCCATCCCCTTAGTGCCTTTTTTAGGCAATGTCAAAATTACAAAACTACCAACACAGCAAAAAAAAAAAAAAACCTCAAAGCAGCCTTAAGGCATTACTACTCAATGCTAGGAGTTTAATCAAACTCCACACACTGCAAGCTTTCCTCATTCTGGAGAATGTAAGCATCTGTGTTGTTACTGACATTTGGTTTAAAGCCACGGAAAGTACTCCAGCAGTGGAAGTCTACGGTGCCTTCCACACATTTAGACCAACAACAGTACTAACAGAGGCTAAAGGTGGAGGTATCCCAATCTACATTAGCAACAAATACAACTATAGGCTGGTTAAACAGGATGATGCCCCAGACTTCATCCCCATCAAAGTCTCCATAGAAAAGGTTCCCTTCCATGTCCTCACAGCTACAGGTCACCATCTATGACCCATGAAGCCCACAACTCTTACCTAGCTCTACTAGAGGAGCTCACCATCCAACCAAATATCCTATACATAGGAGAGTTTAACTACACCTATAGACTGGGACATGTACCTGCATCTAGTTCACAGGCACAACAGTTCCTGGACTTTATCAACACAAACACCCTGGACCATATAGTACACATTCCAACCAGAGTATCAGACATACTTGACCTGGTACTCACCAACAGAGGAGAGCATTGCACTCTTCATGTCATGTCCTCATTGGTGAAGTTGGACCACAAAGTTGGCTACTTGAAATAAAAATCAACTCAGAAAATCCAACCAAACTTGTAACAGCTAGGAAGTATACTAAAGCAAACGACATCCTACTAAATGGCAGTTTGTCAAAATTCATGGCTTCCCCAAACTCCAAGAACACAAGTACCTTTGCAGAATTATTTATAGAAACCCTATACAAAACGTAAATGGCTGCATTGAGAATGGTATACCTACTTGATGTAAGCCCAGATCTAACACCAAAAACAAACCACACTGTTGTAATCCTTACCGTAAGAGGCTACATTATAAAAGAAAAAGGTTGTGGCCAAAATCAGAAAGATCAACTCTCACAGAGACAAGAGATCTCTACTTCAACTAAATAAGAAGCTAAGAGGTCTAATAAAAGTTCAGTAAAACCAGTTACAAGGTCAGGATATCCTCCCAGGCTAAGAACAATCACAAGGCTTTCTTCAGCTATGTCACTAACCTTAAAGGTAATACTCAGCAGTGTGCGCAGACCTGGTGGTAAATGGCAAAACCTTCCCTGACCAGGGTGACCTAGTAAATCTAGTGGCTGATACATTTAGCTCTAACTTTACCTCCCCACTCCTCTCCCACTGCCTCCTGTGAAATCCTTCCTCACATATCCCCCCAACTATCAGCAGGTAGCAGGTCATGGAGACATTCGCCAAGGCCAAAAACACTGCTTCAGTGGGTCATGACAATATTCCCTGTTGCCTCCTAAATAGCCTAAAGCATGACCTAGCAGAACCATCTGAGGTGCTGTTCAGCTACAGCCTCAAAACAGGTCAAGTGTTAGGTGAATGGAGGGCCTCAATGGTCATCACTCTTCACAAAGGTGGACCATCAACTGATCCCAGCAACTACAGACCCATCCGTGTAACAAGTCTAATAAGCAAAGTCATGGAATGAATTATCATGGAAATGAACAACAAGAACATTTACAATCTACACACATGGGACTCATCCTGCTTTGGCTTTGTTAAGGGAAGGTTTTGCCTACTTAACCCAGTAGACTGCTTTGAGAGGGTCATAATGGCTATGGATAAGCAGAAAATGGTGCATACCACCTTCCTTTACCTGTGCAAGATGTTTGATACAATATCCAATTTGGGTATTATTGGCAAATTCTCAGAACTAGGCATAAATCCCTACACCACTCATTGGATTGCCAGATAGCTAACAGATTGGACCCAAGAAGTCAGGATCAGAGAGACCACCTCCACAAAGAGACCAGTCAATAGCAGAGTACCCCAGGGGCTCAGTGTTGGGTCCACTCCTGTTTGGCATATACTTCTGTCAAGTCAAGGCTAATATCAAAAGCCTCTGGCTCACCAAGTTCACAGATGACTGCAAACTGCAGCTATGATAGATCCCCCCCCGACACCAACATCCTACAAAAGGATCTAACACAAACAAATGACTGATTACAAAAGCTATGGATTAAAACTCAGTGAAAAGAACTGCATTATACTGTCCTTTTGGAAATCATCCACCCAGGTTAATTACTTCATCAATATAACACCCTTAAGAGTTGACCTGATAGTTAGGGATCTGGGAACATATGTAGACAGAAATCTGGACTTTGACTAACATGTAGCTAAGATAGTAAGAAAATCATTCTGCATCATCCAACTCATAAGCAAGGGTATGGCATTCAGGTCCAAGGAAGTAACAGTACTACTCAACTCACCCTTTATCAGACTCATCACTGAGTACAATGTCCCTTTTGGCATATAACACCTAACCAGGCATGTGTAACAGTTAGAATGACCTCAATGTTTCCTCACCAGGAAAATACAGGGTATGAATACCCTGTCCTACACAGATTGCCTTAAGGTCCAATCTCTGTACTCAGTCTCCTACAGGTTACTGAGAGTTGATCTATGCCTAGTTTATAAGGCATCCTCAGATCCCACTCTGATGGAATTCTTGCATGTCAGTAAGACTAACAGCACTAGAAACACTAGATCCAAGGACCTGAACTTTGTCTGTGACATAAATAGAACCTGCTAGAGGGACGGATATGTGTCTCAAAGGATCCCCACGCTATGGAATAAGCTCCCAAGCTATGTGAAGTAAAGTTTATCCCTTACCCTACTCAAAAGAAACCTTGATTATTGGATGGGAAATCACTAATTTACCCCCAGTATGGCTTCCATGTCTCTGATGGAAAGAGTAGACAATAAGTAAATTAATCCCCAACTAACAACCTCCCCTCACACCTAACCCTAAGCTACCTCTTTATTAACATACCCCACCATACAGGCATCCAGGGAACTCTGGGACAATACCTCTCAACTGTCCAGAGGTTTGCAGAACGTCAAGATTTTTATCACTAAATCATGACATATATTTGAGTTTCAGACTTAATATCTTTCAGAAAATGCATGCTAACACAAATCATGTTATTCTAACAACTTTCTAAGTTTATACAAGCAATATTTAAAATCTGTTCCTATCTTTGATACTTTGCCCCTCCCCTACGTTTGGCTTTGTCCAGATTTCTTGTTCCAAGAGGTTGATAGGTATGTCTGGGGCAAAACTGGGTTGGGTTGCACAGTTAGGCTTGTAAAGACCCTGGCAGTCCTTAGCCTAGTATGAACCTATGAGCAAATGAATGTGCCAAAAAACAAAAGAATATATTAAGAAGGATCAAATGAGAAGGAAAGAAAATTGAAAAATCCATAAATATAGTGGCAAGTACATAGATCTCCTGGGACAACCTCATGTTGATGAAAAACTGACACACGAATGGTAAAGCAGAGATGAATTGAAACCAAAATGTGAAAGGTTAATAATGATGGCCCAGAATAGTGGATTACATACATATTGGTTTACAAAATCCATTGAAAGGGTAGGTGAAATAGACAAATGCAGGTTTTGTTAAAAAATAACTGGGACCAGTCGCACATCTTGTTACTGGTTGTGATACGTTCATGGTAGATAGTCCCTATACTGGAAGGCAGAATTCTGTGGCAAGACTTGTTGCACTAGGGATTGTGCAAACAATACAATAAAGATACACCTGAGAAACATTGGAAATTATGCACCACAAAGCATTATAGAGAATGATAAAATATATATCAGATGGGATCACTCATTACCAGCAGTTCAAAAACAAAAATAGATGCAAGAAAACCAGATATAGTAGGCCATGGAAAAAGACAAAACATTACACTGATCACTGAAATTGCTACATACAATGATTACAGTATCTTACATACAGAGTCACAAAATTATAAAATAGCAGGATTTCCTGGCAGAGACAAGATCAGTGTAGAAGAAAGATACCCAGACAGTTCCAATTGTGGTAGGAGCAATGGATCTAATAAAAAAGAATTTATAGGCATACTTAGATATGCTACCAATACATGTAACCCCATATCAGAGGAGCTTGTGGTACTGGACTGCTGGGCTGGAAGTGTGACCATGCGCAGAACTTGTAGTTGTATGCATGCATGCCTGAGATATAATTTAAAAAAAAGATGAAAACATCTGTCTTGTGGCCGGCTGGACTGCTTTGAAAACAGTCTGGATTAGAAAGTAAGTGGGCATTAAAGAAAATGTCCAGAAGTCATTGAGATTTTAACTGCAGGAATATTGTTAGTGTAAGAACTTCTCATCATGTTTTTGTGGATGATTTAAAACGGTATAGTCCATTAGATGAAGAACTGAAAGCAAAACTGACATTTGGTCCTGATAAATGTACAAAAGCAACAGTTAAAGCAGTTAAGCTGCAGCACCAAGAAAATATCAGTTTGGGATAGGAATGTGACATAAAGGTCCCATACCATATATTAATTAGCTATATAATTCCCTCTATGGCCCAAGAAAAGCCACAATGCCTATCTACAGAATCTGGAATCACTCAATATTAAATCCAATACCATTTTCCTAGGTGATCTAGACTATTCAGCTATAGGTCGGGAAACGTACACCACCACTAGTGCTCAAGAACCGAAATTCCTAGACTTTGTAAATAAAAATGTTCTGTAACAATTAGTTGGAATACCCACTAGTGGAAACATCTTGAATGTAATATGGCAGCATCTTGCACCATCCCTTACATATCTTTGTCACTTGTTAGGTCCGACAGTAAAACCATTTCCTTCAAATAAAATTGAAATCCAATACCCCTGCTATCCAATGTACTGTTAGAAATTTCTCTAAGACAGGCTACCTACCCCTAAGAGATATTGGTACACTTCATATCCCTAACCAAACCAGTTAACTCCACTGAAAATGAGGAAACTTACATCACCACACTATACCAGCCTGTAAACAGCTACAGAGATGCAGCTGTACCCTGTAGGGACAAGCACAGGGCAAAGCTTAGAAACAAACTCTCTTAATGGAACCACAGCATCAACAAGTTTACAATAAAAGGAAGATAATTCTGACTAACAGTAAGAAGAGTAATTCCCGGAATGGAAAAGCCCTCTTCATTGAAATAAACAAACAGCTCAGAAGATTAATAAAATCCACCAAAACCAAGTTTGAGGCTAAAATAGCCGGCCAAGCTAAATGCAAACAGAAGGCCTCTTTTAGTTATGTTTGTAATCTCAGGAATACAACACAGCAATGTGCTTAGTTGATTGTTAGCAATGTTACCTCCACTGAGGTTGAAGATATAGCTAACCAATAGCTGACAAGTTCATCTCAAACGATACCCCCCATTCATCTATCCCTATAGAGATATTTGAAACTGACCACCTCCTGCAATCACACAAAAGACAAACCAACAGCTGGAAATACTGCATTGATAGATCCTGACAATATCCCTAGGTGTATCTTAAATAGCATGAATCATGACTTAGCCACATCCCTAACAACACTGTTCAGTCTTAGTCTCCATACATGTTTTGTACCAAGTGAATAGAGAACAGCTACAGTCAGTCCCCTGCATAAGGAAGGACCTTCCACAGAACTAGACAGCTACAGACCCATATGCCTGAGCAGCATCATATACAAAGCCGTGGAAAGACTGATCATGGAACTAATCAATAAAGACATAGGGAACCTCCAAACACTGGACTCATATCAGTTTGAATTCGTCAAGGGTAGGCCAGGTTTACTCAGACTGGTGAAGTTCTTTGAAAAAGCCATCAAAGCAATGGATGAAGATAAAACAGTACACATTACATTTGTCCACCTGTCCAAGGCTTTTGACACAATCCCCCACTCTAGCATAACAGAAAAGCTAAACAAACTGGGACTAAACCCATACATCATTGGCTGGTTTGCCAACAGATAGTTGCAAAAGATCAAATAAGGGGAAGCTACCTCCACAAAGAGACCAATCACCAGTCATCTGTGCAGTCCCCCAAGTTTCAGTGCCAGAACATCTCCAATTTGGCATCTATGTCACTGAAGTAAAAGCTAATATCAAAGGGTTGTGGCTGACTAAGTCTGCAGATGACTGGAAGTTAGAAGCGGTTATAGCATCCCCAAATGACTTAGCCATTCTGCAGGAAGGTCTGTCCCAAACAAATAACTGGTGCCAGGATCATTGACTTAAACTAAGTGAAATCAAATGTGGCATTGCATCCTTTGGGAAGCTGTCTACCCCAGTGAATTACCACATTAACAATATGCCCTTGAGAGCTGACCTAGTTGTTTGGGATTGGGAACTTATGTGAACAGTGATTTAACTTTCGAATACCATCCATCCACTGCCATAAGAAAGTCCCTCATTATTGCCCCTCTTATAAACAAATGGATTTAAACTAGATCTAACAGCCCTCATCAGGTTAGTCTTTGAGTATAATGCCCCCTTTAGCATGTATTTGTTCAGACACATGCAACAACTGAAATACTCACAGACTAAAAGGATGCAAGGCCTAAATAATGCATCCTATGTGGGCAGCCTCAGTCATGTCCCTAAACACAGTATCTTACTGACTTCTAAGAGGTGACATATCTGGCATACATTGCCATCCTTTGATCCAATACTGATGGACTTACTGCATATTAGCAAATCAAACCACATTAGAAATACTCAATTCAGGCAGCTGAATATCTTCAGCATCACCAACCAAATGGTTTGGAGGGACACATATATCTCAGAGAGGATACCACTGTTCTGGAATAGTCTCCCTATCTCCATAAAACCAATCTCATCCCTGTCCATATTCAAGTACAGTTTAGATCTATGGATGAGTAATAGAAAATTTACCCCAGGATGGTCCCCTGTACTAATAATGGATAGCGGCAGCTCCTAAATGCTTTATCCCAGGCATTGGTCTCTGCAAATTATCTATGGTATAATCTCAGTTGTTCTCACTTGGGGTAATATATAATTATCACCCATGGGATGGGTAAGATCAATCTAACACCATACAGGATAGATTAATTCAAGCATCAAAAGGGAAATTGGTTTGGCTTAAATTGGCCTGCAAGGGCAGCTATCCTAGTACTTACCTATGAACCTATTTCTATACAGTAATGTGAAGTACTGTCAAAATTCTGTTATATTTGTGGTTAAAAAAAAGGAGGACACAGCTGAAGAAATTAAGCTGCCACCTCTTTTATGATAAATTTTATAAAATAAGTCATAGGACAGGTTTCATTTGGGAAAACATTTCAAGTCTGTCTCAGTATGGTATACCCTCAACAGAAAGAAGATAACCATTTGTTAAATAAGAGCTATAATAGATTGCATTTAGGAATTAGTTCTATAATTACAGATTCTGAATGCAGGATGGGCTTTGACAAGTTCAGTGTAACTGCTTGCTGTATAGGGCACCATACTCATATAATCCTTTTTTTAACTGAAGAGATAACTGCATAATGTGAATAAAATGCTCCATGGTATACTGCTTCATAAATTGTTACTATACAAATGCAGAATAAAGCTGATAATCTATAATATGGATAACCATGTTATGTCTTATACATGCTAAATATTCTTGGTATAAAGGAAAATGTTTCAGATTTAATAAGCATTATCATTTGATGGGATTTGGTTGTAGATTTTGTATCATTGTCCTGCACTATTAATGGAAGTTCATTCAGTACTTACGTATCATCGCAACCAGATTTTTAACCTTCTGTAAATCATAATGTTTGCGGTCCTGTGTAGCAAAATTGTGTGTGCATTAAACCTGATAGTTTCTGACTGAATATAATTAGTCTCCACACTCTTGTTTCATTTTCCACAGGGAATTTCACCCATGCATACATTGCTTGTGCTTTGACAAGCATTTTCTATTTTATCATATGACATTTGAAGTCTCTTTGACTGGATGCACATTAACTGCTGTAGCAGAGAAAAATTAAATTACTTGACACTGTACATTTAAAACTGCTGAAGTAGATGTGTCATTCTTGTTATTCATGCAGATGCAAGTATTGTTTCAATCCTTGTCACATTTCTTTTTCTGCTTATTAACCCCAGTAGGCATTTTAGCTTTAAGGTTTGATGCTATATGCCAAGTTACAGCAACAAGACATTCAATATGTCCAACTCAGTAAAAACATGCTACACTAAATTATACAATACGAGCATAAATAACATTGTAAACCCTATAAATAAGAAGCACTAACACAAACATCTGAAGTTACTTGCTGGTATAATATAGCACTTATCATAAGTCAAGTAAATGTAAAAGTATGTTTTGTACTTCGTTTAGCTGCCAATGTCCCTTTGACTTCCATACTATGGAATATAGAACTTCTAGAACTGAATTTCTACAGTTACTTCACTAATGGCCAACAAGTAAAATGTGAGCAAAAGAAAACAATCTCTATATAGAATACCTAATTATATACTATATTTTATATATATATATATATATATATATATATATATATATATACATACACATATATATATATATATATATATATATATATATATATATATACATATATCTATAGCAATTTTTTTTACTGTAGATATATGGAATGAGTTTTGGAATTAGCAAAGACTCAAGATCCTTAAGCCTACAGTACATAATACTTCATGTATCACATAAAACAAAGCTCCATGCATTCTGTTTATCGTGTTTTTGTATTTTTTTTATGTTAAATACATGTTTCCCATTTAGTTCAATATGTTATAATGAATAGACCTTTAGATAGTTTGTGTAGGTTTTTATGAATGAGTGTGTATGTTGGGGGGGAGGGTGTTAGTGTGTGTGTGTGTGTGTGTGTGTGTGTGTGTGTGTGTGTGTGTGTGTGTGTGTGTGTGTGTGTGTGTGTGTGTGTGTGTGTGTGTGTGCGTGTGTGTGTGCGTGTGAGTGCATGTGTGTGTGTGTGTGTGTGTGTGTGTGTGTGTGTGTGTGTGTGTGTGTGTGTGTGTGTGTGTTCATTTTTTTAAACAGACTTCTTCAGAAAAAGTGTTCCTATGCACTACATTGTTCAAATATCCTTGTAAGCCCAGATGATGTGATTAAAAACAATAAAATGACTTTGTTGTCATACCCCACTCATTGATATTAATTAAAACAGTAGTCCCTCTAGGATGGGGTGAAGGGGTGCAATTTGCCCTCTTTAATGCATACCAGCATTTAGAAGTAATGCTGGTATTGCATTTGAGGTTAAAACTGAGTTGTAGACTTTGTGAGTGATATAAACAGTAGCATCTGCATGCTCCTTATTTAGTTTTCTGCCTGAGTAATATTGGGATGTATTATATTCCAGCCTTGATAGTAAAGGAATATTAAACTTCACCATCATATAATCTATTTGCTTTAGAAAAAAAATGATGCACATAATTTTCCTGAATGCATTGTTTCATGCTGTCATCTAAATATATTCATCACTACTGTCATTATCATTTGTATATAACTAGTTTATAAATATCTGTTACATTAAACATTCACACTATTTGCACTAAATTGACAGTATTAGCACTGTATGATTAGATAATATTGCTTAGCAAATATGCCATTGTTATTCTTGAAAGATCAAATTGTCCCACTTAATATATGATAACTAACAAAAGAAAACTAATTTTAACTAAATCTAATGATATTTAGTATTCTTTTTTTATATATTTTCTTTTTTACAGCAACAGTAAAAATTTCAAGTTTGTAAAGACAGTGCCAAGACCAAGTAAAAAAGAAAGGTCAATATTTGGGGTCAGAACACTTAATAAATCTTCCATGTAATTCAGTATAATGTTGATCATTCACTATAAAATATTTGTTTAATAATGTATTGTGCATGGCATAAATTTGTTTTGCTAAACAATATTTCTGAAAAAATATTTCTTGTTTTACAACCACATATATACCATTTTTGTACTAATGCAAGCATTCTGAGAAAGTTATCTCTGCCTCTATAGTTATGCACTCGTCAGTGTCCTGCCTACTACATTAACCAGCTAATGTGTCTTTAGCTTGGCTCCTGGTTTCCACCCAAAGCTGATCCCCAGAACATCTCTTCACTCAGCATTAGCCACATTATTGCTCTCATAACCTGCATCTACTCATCCACCACCTGGGTCACTAGCTGAACACTGGCCACCCGGATCATTGTCAGGGCTTCACCCCTCTCTGCCATAGAGGCAATACTTGCTGAAAAAATTGGCTTAATGAAATATTCTGTATGATGCACTTTTTTTTTCAAAATGCACTATCTCTACCACTACTATCTATTAAGTAAATATTTGAAAAAAGAAAGGCTAGTGCATTAACTATCTATTAAAAAGTAAATACTTGAAAAAAGAAAGGATAGTGCATTAAACAAAGACAATTATAAAGAGAAGGAAAAGGGAAAATACAGTTAGCATTTGTAAAAAAGCACTTCAAAATAAACTAAGTTAGTAAAATCTTGATCATTCATATTGCCAACTTAAATTGTATAGAATTCACTTGAAAGCAGCTGTCATGTAGAATTTTCCAATTACACAACACTACAGACATTGCACACATTTGCACTGTTAGTACCACTTGTACGCAGTTGTACTGCACACACCATCTAATATTTCCACCTTGATTTGTACAGTATTGCAATCAAATGTTGCATTCAACATTTAGACCATGAAACTACTAGCTTTATGTTATCTTAATAACACCTCCTCCAATACATCACTATTACATTATGATTAATAGTTTCTCTTGATATATAACTTGCAATTCAGAATCATTTTGAATGTCAGTATCTTATACAAAACTGTTACCTTTTTGTATTCCATTTCTTTTCCAATGGCAATCTCAACTTAATTTTTTGGAATGGGATTCTTTGTCTAAACCTGTTCACCACAAAGGTTTTGCACTGTCACCTTTACTGCAACAACTATTAACAGGCAACCTCTTCAAATACCTGATACATTCAAAAAAATCATCCTCCTGTTAAGTGAAATAAAAAAAATAAGATCATTGTTTTGAAAAAAAATGGCCACACTAGCATACCAAAAACATTATATTTCTGATAAATGTGTTGCTTTAATGAAATCCTGAAATTAGAATTCTATTGCATGTAAGGTAATTCTGAAAGGAAATTAACTTTTCAGTACAAAACCATTTATTCAGCATTGCCTTTTTACATTTTCCTTGTGTCTTAGCAATAACCTCAAGTTCTCTTTTATTCATTAAAATCACTTATTTCATTAAGTTCTTCTGTGTCATTTAACCTTGTAAAAATTGAACACAATGAAGACCATTCACCATCACTACTTTTACCACCTCTATTTCAAGTAACATTTGGAAGAACTACAGCTAATGTTTTCAATGAATCATTGTTGACATTGAAGAAATAAACATAACATTGAAGTCATCAGTGTACAAGCTTCAACAAACAAGAAACCAGATCTGACACTGCACTCTGCTTATTGCAATGAACAGAGTAAAAGTAGTGTGAAAAGATTTATGAATCTGTTGGAAGTCAATCACAAATGTAATAAACTATTTAAAAATCAAAATTCTATGGTTGCAAACATTATAATACTTTCACAAAAATACAACTGTAACTTTTACCGCTGAAACAAAAATGCTTTTGAATTTACTATTCACAGATTCACTTGCATAACTGAATGCTTTGTATCCTATTTCTTCCAATTATATCTGATATATTTATCATTACTGAATTTTTATGTTAATTTCCCTGGTTTTCATTATATTCTGTAATAAATCAGAATTATTTCTGAAATAAATAAAAGACATAAAACTGCAAATGATTTGTTGAAGACAGCTTCCTAATATGGGAGGGTGACTGGGCAGAACTTACTAGTTTTGTTGAATAACTTGATGATACAACTAGTTTTGTTAAGTTCAAGCTTACTTGTTCTTATAATGAGGTGAACTTCTTGGATGTTAAAGTAGAAAAAATGCAGGGAGTATTAATAGCAGTATTTTTAAGAAAGAGGTTCATACTTACCGATATGTACATAGAGAAAGCATATATGTACCCCTTGTATTTTGAGGCATAGTAAAGGACAGTTATTGAGAGTGAGTAGACTAAATACCACTGAAGAGAAATGCAAGGAACAAATGCATTAGATCATCCAAGAATTTAAAGAGAGAGAGAGAGATAGGATATAATACTGATTATTTAGAAGAGGTCAATAACGAAGTACTTATGAGTAGACATGGGTCAGCTAAACTATGTTTTAGTGAGGCTGCATCTGTAGTGATGATCAAGTGAGACATCCATGAAAAAATAATTTAGGATATGTTACTTCATATGATATGAGAACTTATGAAGTTAGGAAGATTATCTCTAGGAAATTGGGTCATTTGGAAGCCATGCCAGAATTGAAACAGCTAATCAGTAGGAGATATAGTTTTGCATATAGAAATTACGAAATTTTGAAAAGGAGATTGTGCTATAAAGACATGAAGCTGAATGATAAAAACAAAATAATTAGGAAGAACTGTGGAACATACCCATGCTATAATTGTAGCTGTTATAGATTTATTGCCACTGGAAAGATTTTTAAACAACAGAAAACTAAAAAAAGAGTATGTTTTAGATCATTATGCTACATGTAGCACCATGAATATAGTTTATTAAGTAGCTTGTATTAAATGTTCCACTTTCTAGATTGGCAAATGTACCCAAAAGCTGAAAGATCACATTATACAACACAAAACAAATCCCAACAGGGAAAAATGACTGAGAAAATGAAAAAATGATCCCAACAGTCGACCTGGAACACACCAACTTTATTCACCACAGAGAATTCCTGTGACTAAGCACATTCACCATTGATTGGCTTCATCAGAGTCAAAGGAAACATAATAAAACAATAGTATAAATAGTTAAAACAATCAAGTAATCAAATAATCAGCCAATCATCAGCAATATAATAAATTGCAGTAACCAGCAATTGTAAAGTGCCTAGTGCAAATCACCTCATATTCATCATGTAAACACATGTTTTACAATGTATACAGTAACTAAATAAATAACATATGGACATTTTAACAGAAATATCACAACCATACAGTTAATTAAAAATGTTGAATAAACATGTTGTAGTACTTGAGATGGAACCCACTAAGAATTGATGTTA
Organism: Protopterus annectens; assembly: GCF_019279795.1. Taxonomy (NCBI): domain Eukaryota; kingdom Metazoa; phylum Chordata; order Ceratodontiformes; family Protopteridae; genus Protopterus; species Protopterus annectens. The sequence continues at coordinate 1,459,219,296 of NC_056739.1, forward strand.
TTTTGATGTAAAAAAATAAGGAATAATAATAATAAAAACAAGAAATCCTGCTAAACTTCTTCAAAATAAAAAAATTCATAATAGATATATGAACAATTTTACAACCCATTGGTTCCAAAATAGATTTTCACAAGACCACCCACAAGGTACCAAAAGCTAAATCAAATATACAGTGGGCATCCTGGCCAATGACCTAAATTAAATTAGATCTCTGCTTTAAAACAGGCATAAGTGAAATTCTTTCATTTAATCCCGGTGGTTGCATGGCATTAAGCCTCAATTGCCACCTAAGTTCTTTGTTTTCAACCAGGAGCCTATCATCACCACCTCTACAGCTTGGTACCACATGATCAATGACAAAGAAAATAAATTTCTTAAAGTCAGGGCAAACAACACTGTGGCTAAATAGTGCATTATGTCCATCATTTCTTCTAATGGCCCTCAAATGTTCCCCAATTTTGTCCTTTAACCTCCGGACAGTTTTTCCCATGTAGAAGGCATGGCAACTGACACATGTAGCTACATAAACCAACATTGTGGTGTTGCAGCTATATCTACCTGGGCATGACAAGGCATATTCATGTCCATGAATCACCACATAGGGCCCATCGTTAATATAATGACAGAATTTACATGTCCCATACTTGACCATCAGTGATTTGTACCATCTGTGTTTCTTGTCTTCCAAGATGTTTTTAATGTTTATCCCCCTACTAAATACTACCTTGGGTTGAGCCCCCAGCTTTGCCTTGGTATGCTCATCAAAGCATGCCTCTCATGATTTACTGGTCGCTTCAATTAGAGGGGTACTCAAAAAATTGTATTTTAATACAAATACATGAGAACTGTCCCTTTTACAGCCACTCACAATTTTGGTGTCTGATGTTAAAATGGGAGAAAAAAGATGTAGACCTCTTAAGCACCACTTCATGTTTTATAGATAAAACAAGCTTCAGTGGATAACCTCTCTCTAAAAACATCCCTACAAGGGTATACATTTCATTCAGAAAAGTTTCATTGTCACTATCCAATCTTTACAGCTCACCATCTGCCTTTTGATTATACTTTTTCTCTCAAAGTGTAATAGAGAATTTGAATGGGTTTCCTTCCTGTGTATGTTACTTTGCAACCCCATATCAGTGGTCTTAAGGTGAATATCAAGATAATCAGTTTCTGGCTGGTGCCAAGTGTATGTAAATTCCAGAAAGGTAGTAGTATTGTTCAAATAATCTACAAATATTTTGCCATCATCCTCACTGCTTTTCCACAAACTCAGGATGTCATCAAGAAAACGATTGTACATCAAAATATTTTGCATAAAATTTGTAGGAAAAATACAAGATCTTTCCCAATATAGCAAAACTAAATTGGCATACACAGAGGTGCATTTAGCACCCATGGCTACCCCAGCAATCTGATGAAATAATTCACCCTCAAAAGTTAAATAGTTGTTCCTAAAAACCAATTCCATTAGTTCCACCAATACATCAATCTTGTTTTTATCTATCTTGTCACATTGAACAGTGATTCTCTAAAATACTTTAAACCCTCTTCATGAGGAATAACTGTGAATAAATTCACCACATCAACGGTAAGGAAAGAATATTGAGTGGAGGTATCAATGTGTCTCAAATGTTCCAGACAATGCCATGCATCTTTAAGGATATGTTCAACGCCATTAACCACACATTGGGACCCTGCATCCACAAACACCACCAGGGGTTCAGTCTTTGAGCCCCGGGCTGCCACTATAGGTCTAAAAGGTGGTTTATTAACATCTTTGTGGATTTTGGGAATCCCAAAGATAACCGGTGTGGTTGGGTGGGAGACAGTCAAAAATGTAATTTCATTTTCATCTAGTGTGCCTTGGTATAAGGCATCCATTAAATACAAGTCAACACCAGTGTAAGCTGTGTTCATTTCATTTTTGGACACTCTATCATATGTACTAGTGTCATTCAAAATTTCATGCATCCTACATACATAATCTATTTGACCCATAATGACTGCCCCCCCCCCACCCTTATCTGGCTTCAAAATCCTGATATCCTTGTTTTTTGCTAGGTTGAACAAAGTTGATCTCTCCTCATGGCTAAGGTTATCATGTCATGTGAAAAGATTTTTGTTTTTGTTTTGAATTAATTTCCTAAATTCTCTTTCACACATCCTTTTGAACATGAGTACCTCCATATGACTGGGGGGAATAAACAAACTTTTTCTTTTTAAACCACTAGTAAGGTTGTTAATAGTGTTGATATGTTCAGAAAAAAAAAACATCCTGAGGTTCAATTGTCTGGTATAAAGTTTCAAACTAGTAAGATCATCTGCAATATCCATGTTAAACACTGGTACAAATGTAGTCCCCTTACTAAGCAATTTGAAGTGTGCCTCCTGAATATTCAAATTGCTAAAATTGCAAATACAAAAACCATTGTTCACAACTATTTCACCCTTCATAACCTCAGAATGCTCAGATGAATTAGCAAGGTCAAAATTTTCAGAATTATCCACAAACCTACAATCAAAAACATCAAACCACAGGCAAATATCTAAGTTATATGAATCTACTAATATCTGCTGTTCATTTGTCTTTGGTAATTCCTGCTGTAGTAATTCCTGTGCTGATTGTGACCATTGTGTTGGTTCCAAGAACCTCCCTGCCTCTGGTTCTTTATCCTCTCTGACCTCCTCAAGGGGGGCTGGTGGTCCAAAAAATGGTCACCGTCAGAATTAACATTGTTCAAAAAATAACCATCTCCATTATTGTCTGTTTGTTCATTGTTCTTGGCATTGTCACTAGTATGAGTAGGCCTAACATACCTCATCGGGTAGGCACATTTGTTTTTATAGTCGGCTTGGTCCCTTGCTAACTTTTTACATTTAACATTAACATTGTTTTTAACAAAGTCAACCACATTCTTAAGTAACTTCTGGTAGTTATTGGTATATTGAGGAAACAGTAAGTCATTGACAATGTTAGTGTGTAAAACGTTAATTTCTTTTTCTAAAATCGCCAACTTACTTTGGTGGTTTCTTTTAACAATATCCAAAAGTGCCAAACCCGTCTTGTCAAACAGCTCGACTAGTTCACAAAATGCACTAGAATCATTTTCAATGCCAAATGGAAGCTTCCACAGCCTCAAACCTTTGGGCACTTGCTTAAGCGCCAACGATTTATGAAGAAAGGCATTGTCCAACTGAAGTGCTCTGAATTTCTTGCAAACTGTCTCAAAATTGATAAGTTGTTTGTGCAATGTAGGCTTGTCCTCTGACCTAACATTGGATTCAGAAAAACCAAGCTCTGGCATCCTAAACCATTCCAAAAGGTCAAACCCTCATGATTCAGCCCAAGAAGTTCCTGCACTAGTCTGGTTAGACCGTTTGCCACCGGTGAATGTAACGTGAATAGTTCGGCCTGCGTACTAGTTAGTGTAGGTATAGAATGCTCACCAATCTCCTGATGGGTAAGCAGAGCAGTAAGCCTCTGTACTGAGGTAGTGAGTTCCACAATAGCTGCCTCCATTGATAAACAACTAGCCGAGGTGTCCTGGGCTAAGCAGTGTACTGAATGATACACAACACAAAACAAATCCCAACAGGGAAAAATGACTGAGAAAGTGAAAAAATTATCCCAACAGTCGATCAGGAACACACCAACTTTATTCACCACAGAGAATTTCTGTGACTAAGCGCTTTCGCCATTGATTGGCTTCATCAGAGTCAAGGAAACATAATAAACAGTGGTATAACTAGTTAAAGCAATCAAGTAATCAAATAATCAACCAATCATCAGCAATATAGTAAATTGCAGTAACCAGCAATTGTAAAGTGGCTAGTGCAAATCACCTCATATTCATCGTGTAAAAATACATGTTTTACAATCTATACAATAACTAAATAAATAACATATTGACAATTTAACAAAAATATCACAACCATACAGTTAATTAAAAATGTTGAATAAACATGTTGTAGTACTTGAGATGGAACCCACTAAGAACTGATGTTATTTTGATGTAAAAAATGAATGAATAATAATAATAAAAACAAGAAATACTGCTACACTTCTTCAAAATAAAGAATTCATAATAGACTCGTGAACAATTTTACAACCCATTGGTTCCAAAATAGATTTTCACAAGACCACCCACAAGGTACCAAAAGCTAAATCAAATATAGTGTGGGCATCCTGGACAATGACCTAAATTAAATTAGATCTCTGCTTTAAAACAGGCATAAGTGAAATTCCTTCATTTAATCCCAGTGGTTGCATGGCATTAAGCCTCAATTGCCCCCTAAGGTCGTTGTTTTCAACCAGGAGCCTATCATCACCACCCCTACAGCTTGGTGCCACATGATCAATGGCAAAGAAAATAAATTTCTTAAAGTCAGGACAAACAACGCTGTGGCTAAATACAATTGCTGGTTATTGCAATTTACTATATTGCTGATGATTGGTTGATTATTTGATTACTTGATTGTTTTAACTACTTATACTATTGTTTTATTATGTTTCCTTTGACTCTGATGAAGCCAATCAATGGCAAAAGCTCTTAGTCACAGGAATTCTCTGTGGTGAATAAAGTTGGTGTGTTCCTGGTCGACTGCTGGGATCGTTTTTTCAAGATTAGATTATAGACCATAGATCAGAGATGAGTAGAAATGTCTCATCTAATGCATTAACAAACCATGTTGCTGAGTATGGTTCTGATGATGTTTTTAAGTTTAAGGTTATACGTGTGATATACAAAAGCATCAGAGGGGGGGTGACACTAATTTGTTAGAAGGTAGAGAATATAATTGGATTTTAAGACTGCAAGCAGACTCTGAGCCAAGTATTAATACTGCAGTTAGTATTATACTTATTCTTATAAGTAATTGTTAATTTTAACAAAATGTCTTACAAAATTATTTGCTGTGGACTAATATCTGTTTGATTTTAGTTTTGATTATTTTAATTAGTTAATTGTTTGATAGTATCTTTCTTTTGATTGGAAGCTATGTCACATGATTTTTATTTGAATGCTTTATAATGTGAGTTGGTTGTCTTGTTTTATCTTTGCAATGAAGGGATGGTACCCGAAAGCTTTGCACTTTGATTAAACTTTTTATACTTGGCTTGGTGCTTCTGGAGTCTAAGTTTTGGTTTTTGGCTTGGTTTTATTACTCTAGATACAGTTTATTGCAATATTGCATCCAATTGTTCCTGGCTAATTCAGAAAGGAAGCTAACTTTTCAGTACAAAACCATTTATTCAGCATTGCCTTTTTACATTTTCCTTTTGTCTTAGCAATAACCTCAAATTATCTTTTATTCATGAAAATTGCTTATTTCATTAAGTTCTTCTGTGTCATTTAACCTTGTAAAAATTGAACACAATGAAGACCATTCAACATCACTACTTTTACCACCTCTATTTCAAGTAACATTTGGAAGAACTACAGCTAATGTTTTCAATGAATCATTGTTGACATTGAAGAAATAAACATAACATTGAAGTCATCAGTGTGCAGGCTTCAACAAACAAGAAACCAGATCTGACACTGCACTCTGCTTATTGCAATGAATGGAGTAAAAGTAATGTGAAAAGATTTATGAATCTGATGGAAGTCAATCACAAATGTAATAAACTATTTAAAAATAAAATAAATTCTATGGTTACAAACATTATAATACTTTCACAAAAATACAACTGTAACATTTACTGCTGAAACAAAAATGCTTTTGAATTTACTATTTAAAGATTTATGTGCATAACCAAATGCTTTGTATCCTATTTCTTCTGATTACACCTGATATATTTATCATTACTGATTTTTTATGTTAATTTCCCTGTTTCTCATTATATTCTGTAATAAATCTGAATTATTTCTGAAATAAATAAAAGATACAGCACTACTACAACTTTTATTTATTATTTCATTATAACCTCCATATCAACTATTTTGTATACCATTTAATACTAGCTATACCTACGTCTTGGTCTCTTCCATCTTCTGTTTCCTCTATTCCCATTACCATTCATATTTTTGCTTTTCCAACCTTAAATTCACAAGCTTTTTCTTTAATACCAATACAACTATAATATGTTACATTGCTATATTGTTACTGCAGTGCAAGTCTCCAGTCAACATTGACAAAGTATTGTTAGAGATTTTTTTCTTATGAAACATAAATTATAGTTTGATGAAATTTTGTGTCTGTACAGCTAGCATTAGTGGATCATATGCCTGTCCACTCTTTTAAAATTTGTTTCAGAGGAGTTTAGTTTTCATGTTTTCCATTTAGCTTTAAATTGATATTTCTTTTCCTAAGTCAATACCTTGATTTAATAATAGTATACCTAACAAGTATGTACACATCAAGCTAATGAGTACTGTTCTGAGGTAAGTGATCTGAATTTTGAGACTCTTCGATGTGAGTCTAAAAACTGAAAAAAAAAATGTGTGGTCCTTGAAACATAGCAATACCCAGCACCCACTGGTGATATGCACGAAATCCAAGATTGCAAAAGATATAACAATTTCAGAGTTTATATATAGTACCAGGTGATCGCACCTAAATCCTTGCTTTTCTAAGGACTGCACTTTGAACATACAATAGCTGGATGAATTTCTCCAATACTGATACTGCAGTACAGTGTAAATAAGGGTGGTGCTGCATTTCTCTGTATGCCATCATTCAGATGAGATGTTAAACCGAGGCCCCATCCACCCAGGTTGGTGGTACCTCTGTTTTTGAAAGCTACTTTGATTAAAGCAGAACCAATGCACTAAGAACAAGCAAGATACATCTTTTTTCACCACTCATTCTCCATATTTACCATGGCTGTCTACAGCATTTAGGAAATGCTGCAGATAGCAGTCATGACTTTCAAGCAGAAACCTCGTTAACAGCCAGACATTCTTTGCAGCAATGTGCAAACTGATGAGTCTTTAAAGGTGCATTTCTAATAAGAGCGGTAGCTCTTCCAGCTGAATGTGCAGACTGGACCTCAATGACTTTTTTTCCACACTCCTTAGTGGCCATGTTGTGCTAATCAGTGAAAGTCTGTTAGGTGAACAATAGCCTGTCAAATATAGAGGTGTAAAATTACAGTTTCAATTAACCATGACCAAAGCCGGCTTTTAAGAGCCTTAACATTTGTAGAAAGAACTGACAAAGACACAGTCCACAAATTAACATCCTCCTTAAGAAGACTTGAGTATATAACTGAAATGTAATAATTACAGGAGATAATCAAAACCTCTCTAAGTAATTTATATGCATAAAGTAACAGGAAAAATATGTTCCGCTACTCCGCAACATACTGTAAGCTAAGGCGCCGGCAGCAAGACAATCATGAGTTATTTGCTTTTGCTGCTGTACTGTAATTACATGTTTAATTAAGCACAGTTCAAGTATTGGACTCTAGATCTTCATTTTAATGATGTTTTAATCTCTGCTCTCATTTTTCTAATTCCATAATTCTTCTAAGTGATGTTAATTGCCAGACAGAAACCAGGCCTTCTCCAGCCATCAGTTTAGGTCTGCTGATACAATAGCAGCATAATGCTTATTACATTATTACAGGATAACTGTAATAACAAGTCTCTAATGGAAAACAATGTTTTATGGTTTTTCATTATGTAACTGTAATGTATAGTAAACATAGCTAAAATCTCTCTGGGCCAAATATAGCATCAATTGAGTGATACATGAGAACATTTATTTATTTACTTATTTATTGACATTTGATTACCATGAAAATCCGACTGGGTAGAAGCCCATTTTCACTGGAGGCCCGCGGAGCAACACTCAAAATTATTACAAAATATTTTAAGAACAAATTATTTTACAATCTTCAAAAATAAAACAAAAATATCTGCAGTTTAAATAATTATAACAAATTAAACATAGGGCAGGATTCATGAAGCCTCCGTGTAAGAGTCACAAGGCTTACATGAAGGCTGCAGTTAAACGGTGTGACGTCAGCATGTCATGCATATGCATGAGGGCATGCTGAATCACACCTAAGGCTAACACGGTCTGTGGAAGACAGTAGGGGGCATGTCCGTAGGCCGAGCCCTGCAAGCGGACACACCCTCAGAAGAGTAAAAGTGCCCAAAGTAAACCCCCATGACAGAGTACATGGAAATGTGAATAAACACAACACAACACATGCCCCCACAGACTATGAACATAAAATCATATAAATGAACATGTTTTATATTTTTTTAAACTGTAAAGATGTTTGCCCGTGAGTGCGCTTGTTTGCGCGGGCATGCCAGTAGCTCAGCCATAGTTAGCAGTAAGTGGAAAAGCATATAAGAACTAACTATGCAGAGTAAGCCAAAAAGCAATAGCGTAGCAGTAGAGATGTCGGCAGAAGAGCAGGCAGTCATGGTTCGAGCCCCCACAACATCAATTTTCATTTTTAGTGAAATAAGCATGAAACAAGTCCCTGACACATATGTACACATATAAAATTATATTTTATGTAAAATGTAATGAAATAGGCCATTTATTGTGAAGAAATGTGAGATAACAAAATAATAACAAATGCCAGATGTGCCCATAGCTGAGTTATAGTTTAACAAGTTGAGTGCATCTGCCAGTAGGTGAGCAGTGGTTTAAAAGGTGCAAAATGAGTGCCCGTAGGTGAGCAATGGTTCAATAGGTGCAAAATGAGTGCCCGTAGGTAAGCCGTGGTTTAACACTCTGAAACTGTGTGCCCCTAGCTGAGCTGAGCGTAATATGCGTGCTGATAGCCAAATGAGGTGTAAACCAGCGTAACCCGTTTGCGCGGAGCTGCGCACCACGCCAACAAGCTAACCGACGGGCAACGTTGAGCAAGCTGTAACAAAACTGCCTTTACACAGACACACCCCCTAGCCTGTCTAGACAGACATAAAATATAAAAAGCAGTGGCCAGGCTTGAACCCAGGATACCATGCACCATAGTCAAGGTACTGTGCTTGAGGCACAGGAATGCAGTAATAGCAAATATATAGGAATGAATAGAAAGAGGAGCATGACAAAGCAGGTTTTGTGAAGCTGATACAATTCCAAAATGGCCAATCACAGATAAGTGTGGGAAAAACGGCATATATAAGCCCCATAGGCGGGAATACACAGCATAACCGATTGTAGAACTAACCTGCAGCCAGAATGTCAGGAGTAGGTGAGGGTAGTTGCTTCCGAGCACAGAGGTGGGGCATTGAGGAGTCCAGATATATGGTCTGGCTCCTTGTCCACAATCATGAGGCCCAACTCATGCAGGGCCAGGTCCTGTGGGGAGCATATAGGGCTGAAGCGTGGGACCGGTTGGCTCATGATCTCACCAGTGCCACAGGGATTCCGAGGACTGGTGAGCAGGTTCGTCACCACCATGCGGACCTGAAGAGATGTAAGCAGGACCAACTGAACCATTGGATCCAGGAGGCCCGGCAAATGCCCAACGCCCCACTACTGAGTAAGTTGCATTTAATAATGTATGTAAGAAATTAACCTAGCTGATATTATGGAGATGTGTATTCCGATATTACTTTATGTATATTACAGCTGCAGGTGTCCGTTCTGCGAACCGCAGAGCCTGTGGCGATAGGCTGGTGCAGTTGTGCCACCAGGCAGGTCAGTAATCCTTCCCCTGTAACTGTAAAGAAATATAAAAGTATGACATTTAGCAAAAGAGTGCAGTGTAGTCACTAAGTAATAAAATGTGCAAGTAACAGTGTAAGAGTGTTTGCAAGTATTGCTTGATTACAAAAGTGTGTTGCAGTCTGTAATCCAAACAGAAAAATGAAAATGTCTGAAATAAAGTCTGAAATAAAGATGCCCCACCTGTAATATAATAGTACACAACCTGCAGCAGGCTGAAAAGTACAGCTGCAGAAGATGAGCAAATCACATGTGTGAAATATATCCCTGTTGAAATACTGAAACATGACAGAAGTGAGACTGTTGGAAAGGATTGTAATAACTACAGGTAAAACATGTCAATAAAGCCTAGAAGTAAGTACCATCCTGAATTGTAAAATTAAAACAAGTGAGAGAGTGTGAGAAAGAGTTATGAATCCACCAATAAAGTAGTAATAACCCCTGAATAAAGTATACTGCAGTCAGTACAGAATGAAATGAATGTGACAAGCAGAACCAAACTGCGAAATGTGTTCAAAATGTTGCTGCAGCTGGAATGTGTATCCCAAAATCTGGATATGTTGCTCTCAGTCTGCAATATGCAGATAGTATGATTGTCTGAAATACCAAACATCCACAGTTGTCTATAGCTATATAAAGCAAATGTAGCAGGATGATGTAGCTGAACAAAGCCAGATATGAACGTGTATGAATAACAATGAAATGTATATTGATGTAGCAGTAACAGTCCTATCACCAACTTGAAGTAGTTATCACATAGGAAACTGTAGGTAGATCAGTAGTGTGTATATATCTGCAGCTATTAGAAATGTACAACATATGTATTGGTATTTAAAGGTGTCAATTATATTTTCTTCACCCTACCCTATAACCACATATAATCCATTCCACGTGAAATTGGTATGTGCAATCACAATTAACACCCCTGGACATTTGTCCTGTTGGGTCATACATATTTGCATGTATGTTGATGCATCTGCCCTGTTCATACATCCAAACCTGATGGCCTGTTGCCATCAATCAACCCTGCATGTTGTTGGACTGTGTATTGCTGTTCAAATTATGCATGTGTTATGCTCGCTGTTCAATGGTGTGAATATCTGGGTGTTTGCTTAATGGGAATACTAATTCATGCTGTTACAACTAATTGCGAATGGTATTGTATGTTACTAACCCAAACTGTCATGACATAATGCAAAACATAGGACGACAGGGAAGGCGGGTTCCAGCAGACCCACCTCTCTCACCTCAGCTGGCGAGTGCACCTGGCAGTAGTGCCCAGTCTGGACCCTCCTCCAGTGGCCCTGTGCCACCTGCAGGTGGAAGCACTGCAGGGGATGGGGCTCATCCCCCCTCTGCAAGTGTGGCCAGAGGAGAACCACCACTCACCCTCCGTAGCGTCCGGACTGTGGTGCGTAGGGAGATTCGGGAATCTGTTCTTGGGCCACTAAGCCAGCTTGAGGCACAGGTGGCACAACTTACGGGCATGCCTGTTGCCCGGCCTACACAGCCCCCAGCACAGCCCCATCCTGGGCAGTGAAGGAACAGTGGCAACTGCCCATGGGTGGGGATATCAGTTCCACTGTTGCCATCTGTGGGCTCATGGGCTCTGGATATCCAAACATCTGTCCCCGTCAATTGTGTAACCCCCCCACACGTGTCATACACCGCCCCTGTATGCGTCTTATTTGTCTTGTCTGTTGACCTACCCAACCTACCTCCCCAGCTATACTGACTTCCTTTACCTGACATACCACTCTCACCTGAAAAAAAAAAAAAAAAGGGCACTCTGTACCCACAAAAAAATTATGCCCCATACATAGCTGCCCATTCCGCACACATGTCTGCTGGACATGGAAACTATCAATTACAATTGGCTGTACAACAAGTATTATTGTTGTCCTGACACCTCTCTCAGGGGTGGAAGGTTTCAAATGTCACACCAAATTACAAACATATCCACAGCTGTTGCTGGTGAAGAAATGGGCAGCTATGGGCCTTACCTACATCCCTCCTGCAAAACCCAAGCTTGTTTCCCTACTGTCTTACCCTCTTTGTGACCCCTTTTTCACCACTTTCCTGTCTCCCCATTTTCATTTCTTTCAAAGAAAATAGCGTGGGTGTGCGTCAGAGTAAGCACTGTTAAGCGGTTGTAAGCGGGTGTGCGCAGAGATGAATGCCAGTGCGCATGCGGGAGCTCCGCGCAAACCAGCACTAACCCGGTTACAACTGCTTAAAAGTGCCTTAGTCACTCTGATTGACAGGTCCTGTAGTCAGTTCAAAAGCAAAATAAAATCCCACTGTCAGTCCCGAACCCAGGACCTTGGCAACAGTAGTCTGCATGACTTACCACTAATCCATGATTGTGATATACGAACATTGTGCTACAATAAATATATCATGTAATAGTAGGAATGAATGTAAAGGGAATATAGGATGTGTAGTACACAAAGCATGTCATGTATATTTACTGTCAAATCTAGTGGATTTTATAATAGTAGTGTGTGAACAGAAACAGCCATGCTAGTTGGTAGCTAGTAGGTAATAATGTCAGTTATTATACATATAAATATATGTATATATATATATATATATATATATATATATATATATATATATATATATATATAGTTGTAGGTGTCAGTGTACATACACACTTAGTACAGGAAACAGGAGAGATGAATGGAGAAATGTGAATCTACAACACAGCCTGAATTATGAGAGAGATACTAACCTTTACACTCACAGAACAGTGTCCACAGCATACCAGCATGGTCCCCCCCCCTTACAATCTGAAAGGGCAACGCCTATCTCACATACCCTTTTATAGCACTGTCCTGAAATCACAGTGAGAACTGCAATCAGTACACAACTGGCTGCATGCAATTAGCAAATGCTGGCTTACAATTGGTGCAGAGGCCATCACATGGACATATGCAGATACCTACAAAAGCATCCTGTACTCCCACTCCACACATGCAATACTTTCATTGCACCATCTGGAGGCAGAGAGAGAGAGAGAGAGAGAGAGAAAAAAAAAGAAAATAAAAACACAAACAAAAACCACATGTAAGACAAACTAAGTTGAAGCTGTCATCAGTGTCAGTATCAAGCTGGGCTAGCAGCAGCAGGAAGCTATACTAACGGTAATGCAACCAGCTGCGACAAACACAGGTAATGTAAAGTAACAAGTTAATAGTCTACATACTGTGAACCCTCCATATGTGTTATTGGTCTGTATCTATATGTATGTCTATGTGATAAGTTGTGTGCACATAGTTTTACCCAAAGGGGATGACTATACATTACATGTCATTCAGTGTTAGGCCATGATTCTGGCACCAGTTGTCCGTTTCAGTGAGGCCTGTCTGTAGGATGTGTGTGTCAGCTGGTGTAACGACTATGGAGCTTAGTTCGCAGTCAGCTGGGAACTTTGTCATCCACAACCTGCCCATGTTTGCTTTCACATCTGAGAGGTATATGCCAAACAAGAGGGGTCCTAGGACAGAGCTCTGTGGGATACCACATGTGACTGGCTTTGAGTCTGACATGGCTCCCACAATTTTGACTTTATGGACTTTGTTGTTCAACCAGTTTGCAAACCATCATGTGACATATGTATTAACATTTAAGCTGATGAGCTTGTCTATGATGCCTGAGTGGAGTACTGTGTTGAAGGCCTTAGGCAAGTCCAGGTAGGCTGTATGGACTGCTTTGCCCTCATCAATGGCTGTAGTGACTGTTTTGAAAAGGTCAACCAGGTTCAAAAGGCAGGATCAGCCCTTCACAAAGGCAAACTGGGTGGGATCAAGTGTCTGCAGGTACCCAATATCGCTGTATATGAGTCCCATAATGAATCTTTCCATAGCTTTGCAGACCAGGCTGGTTAAGCTTATGGGACGGTAGTTCCCAGGGTCAGTAGAGGTGCCTCCTTTGTGGAGTGGGACCATTGTTGCTGTATGCCAGTGTTCAGGTACATATCCCGTAGTAAGGCCAAGGTTAAATATCAGTTTTATATGTGGTTGTATCTCCTCTTGGAGTCTACGTAGCACACATCCAGGAATACCATCAGGTCACATAGATGCTGTGTGTTTTGCTTTGCTGAGGGCGGCCCTCACCTGGACATCTGAGATGATAGGGAGGTTACATTCAGCTGTGATAAGTATTTCTATGTTTGGGGGAGAGGGAGGGGGGATAATTGCACTGAACCTGTCTGCCAGAATGTTGCCAATATCTGTGGGTTCAGTGAATTTTATGTAGGTGTGTACTAACTCAGAGCATATCTGAGGCTTTTGGTCCATGTGTCTAACAAAACTGAAGAAGGCCTTGTGGTTATCTATAGTGTCCTTGGCCATTTCCCTCTCAGAGTTGGCCTTGGATGTTGTTATGAGAGAACCTAGCTTATTACTAGTGCCGACCACAGATGCCTTCCCTTTATGTGAATCTGCTCTGTCCTGCAGTAGCCTCCTTCTATCATTATACAATTTGTCTTTGGCTGGGGTCCACCAGACAGGATGCTTAACCTTTGTGCATAGGGTCAGGGTTAGAATTGTGTGTGCATGTTCCATGCATTCTTTGGGATGTCCGTGGGAAGCATTTGCAAAGGGGTCAGCATTGTGGGTTGTGGCTTCCACTGGCCCAGTGGGCTGCATGGATACCATCTCAGTCCTAACAAGTGAAAACCTGTCTATTCACATATATATCAAAGTAGTCTACTGTGCTGGTGGTGGTGGTGGGATATGTATATCCAGGCCGATTATTTTGTGTCCAGATCACACTAGTGGATGATGTTCCACATACAGTATCTTGTTATGAACCCCCCAGAGTGAGGTGGTGCATTGGACCTGTCTCAGTGTGCTGACCGATGGGGCTTGGTACTATGTTGTATGGAATGTGGCAGGTATTGTTGCACAGGTGTTGGCTGAGCACTGATATCTGGCCATGTACATGTGTATCCACCAAGAGACACACACGTGCTACATATAGGAGTAGTAGTATATCACTACAGTTGAGTACCATGTATAGTATGTGTGCCATATTTTGCTGACATAGGTTGCTGATATCCTGTTTGTGTTCTCTTTCAGGGACATGGCGCATCAGTGAAATCCTGCCTACTCTGCTGCAGAAGATGAAGAGATACACCAGAGCCTGGTGCGGGATTATGACATACTGTTTTCCCGCACCAGCCAGAATCAGCAGGAGAGGGCTGCACTGTGGCAAGACCTTGTCCATAGGGTAAATGACATTGGCACGCATAATAGGACATATGAGCAGGTACGACATCACTGCAGTGATTTAATCAGAAATGTCCATCAGCATGCGCCGGATATCCACAGGCAACAGGTCACCACAGGAGGTGGGGTGGCCACACATCCCCCCCTCACCAGACTGGAGGGGCTACTCCTAAGTGTTGTGGCTCCAGCCCAGGAACATCAACAGCAACACACCTGCATTATGATGGAGGCTGGATCCACACAGCAACACGACATGGAGCGTGCAGGTAATATGCCATATGTACACTTGACTGTTCTGTACACTGTTAGTTTATGCATGTGTAAGGTGTGTCCTTGGTATGTAGCTGTCAACATAGTATGTAATTGTGCAGGTGTGATATTGCCAATATCAGCAGCTGACATGTGAAAGGCAACTGGTGTACTACTGAACTGTATCATATGCAGTATCAATGGCACTGTTGTGCCCACTGACATTAATCCCCTCATTTCTGCAGGTCCCTCCAGTGTTACAGCAAGGCAGCCCATCCATGCTGGTGAGTGTGTTTTAACAATACCTATAATAGTCCTGATAGTGCTAGTAATAATAGTGTAACTCAGTAGTAATCTGTGTGTATACTGCGGGGTGTGCATGTGTGCATGTGTGCGTGTGTCCACGTGTGCACGTGTGCATGTGTGCATGTGTGCATGTGTGCATGCATGCACGTGTCCACATGTGCACGTGTCCACGTGTGCATGTGTGCATGTGTCCACATGTACATGTGTGCATGTGTCCATGTGTGCATGTGTGCATGTGTGCATGTGTCCACGTGTGCATGTGTGCATGTGTGCATGTGTGCATCACTGGTAACATTGTGTAGACATTGTAAACTGTGTTTCCCATCTTCCTCCCACAGGTTCTGGTGCTGCTCTGGTGTCCTGCAGCAGGGAACCTGAATCTGGTGCCACAGGTACTGATAATGATGATATCTGTGTAATGGCACAGGAAGGTGTGTCAGGGTCCATCATTGGTCAGCCAATTGACAGTACACAGCTGTCAACCCCATCATTGCGCACAGTCATCCTGCCAGTACATCCTATGTCACCAATGTCCCTAGGTGATGGACAGGATACAGTGGGCATTGACCAGGGTAATGTGGTATCTGTGGCACATGCTTCCCCACACAGCAGCCATGGGCAGGGTCCTGAGATGGTACCACACAGACAGTTGCCCATGGGTTCTCGTGGGAGCATCCGT
Organism: Protopterus annectens; assembly: GCF_019279795.1. Classification (NCBI taxonomy): domain Eukaryota; kingdom Metazoa; phylum Chordata; order Ceratodontiformes; family Protopteridae; genus Protopterus; species Protopterus annectens. The sequence continues at coordinate 1,459,235,403 of NC_056739.1, forward strand.
GGGCATACTGCCTCTGGCAGACGTGCCCAAAGAGGTCTGTCAACCTCAGCTATGTTTCGGGCTGTCATGCAGGCATAGTCACATATGGAAAGGTACACCAGACAGGGTCTGAGGGAGCTGAGAGCATGTTGCACATCCATGACTGACAGTATGCGTGACATCGCGGATGCTATCCGTAATTTCACTGATGCCATAGACAGACGTTGTGGGGACATATTACAGCAGTTCCACAACCACATGTCCATGAGCCAGGGCAATGGTGGACGGTTGCGGCGTCAACGTGGCCGTATGCCAGCAACAGCAGCAGGTGGCAGTCAGCACGGATGACAACAGGCCCGCGGATGACCCCATAGTGCCAGCAGCAGCCCCAGCAATGCTGGGTCTGTGCTGTCATCAGACTGCCCCAGGAGATCACATGCACGTGGCTCTGGACAGTCCCAACAGGGACCTGTGTCCAGTCAACAAACTCCCGCTTCTGATGACAGTACCCAGTCTGGCTTAGTACCGGATACGGTCCGTAGCACCCCTGTCAGGCATAGGTACCGTGTCCGTGCCCACAGACACTGATCTGTATGACCTGCCAGGTGCAGTCTGTGGCTGTCCACAAACTCCAGTATATGGCAGCCATGAGGTGGAACTGTGTGCATGCATACACACATGCAAAATGTTAACACCTAGGGCTACCACATACACGCACACACTGCACCAACAGTGCCCCACCCTGTACTGCTGTCCCTCACCAACACACATACACATACATGTCAATTGGTGGTATCAGTGGCAGACTCAGGCATACCTAATTCACACCCTGTGCATATGATGAAACTGTGCCACCTCCTGCAATCTCCAACATCAGTGCAGGAACAGGTTAACATGTTGCTGATGCACAGGGTGACTACATAGAAGTGTATTACTAGTATCATGTTGGTAACAGTACAGTGTGCTGATATGATTGTGTGTATATCCCAGCATGCCTGATGCAGTAACTGTATGACTGTCCTGAATTGTTATCTACACCCATAGTAAGTACCATAGTGTAACAGCTGCACATTATTGCCTACCATTGGTAATGATGTCAACAGATAGCCACATACATAGGTAGCACAGAGGAGAAGCTAATGCAAGTAGTGATACGCAATGATGGAGATGTACACTAATGGTGGTATGTTGCCCACAACGACTATGCAATGTGGATGTGTGTGCATGTTATGTGTGCAGTACCAATTTAATTTAAATTAAATTAAATATTAAATAATATCAGTTCTACCATGGACATCTGAGCTGTGCATTCCTGGGTACATATTGATAGTGCCTGCATATTTGCACTGTTACCTACTGGAAGTGTTACCCCTTCTTTGTTGTACAATGGACTACTTCCAGCCCTGCTTACTGTAGCTTTGTTTGCATGCATGTTTGCTTGAGGTTCCCTGGAACACTGATTCCACCTGCAATGCAGATTTACAGAGCTTCTGTGGATTCCTAGTGACATCTGCATAGCATACTATACGTATGTCAATTTTCCACCTGACAGAACATCACTGTCTGTCCTGTTCACATGTACGTTGCCTGTGACACATTGCATATGACTTACCTGGCATTTACCCACATGTGCAGTCATATATGCCAATGCTATGAAATCAGTAGCAGTACACCTACACATACTCACCTTCAGTATGTTGTTCCCCATTGGCCCTATGTGTTGGTAATGACCATGGCAATCACACTACTAATGGTAGCATGTGCAAAGGTAACCTGTGAATCACCTCTATGGTCCAGTTGTGGTTTATGTGAGTCATGTGGCAATGTCACAGCTGCCACATGTATGTAGTCAACCCTCTCCCCTGGCCAGGAACGTACAACACATGTGTGAGATGCAACCACATAGCCAATCTGGGGACTGAGCACTCTGAACCCAGTACTGCCATACCCTGTCAGGTGGCATGACATACTACAGTGACTACAATACCAGTCTGACATAGACCCACACTGACAGCAATCCAAACACACTGGGGCATACTTGGAGACTCTGAATAGCATCCTGCCTAAACATCACACACCTCCGCAGCTGGCACACAGGCATACGTCAAGTCGGAACAGAGCACATACCACACATGGCACACACATCCCATGTGCCACACACTCACAGCCTGTAGGGATACACAACACACCTGCTACAGATGTGTCAGGTACCTCTCTTGGCCGCTGCAGTGGGGTCCCGCTCAACAGGCTGTACATGGTGAAGGTCACAGTGATATGCCCATGGGGCACTATGGTCCACCACAAAACACATGCATACAGGTCAGTCAGAGGCATGGACACATATGACTCAGTCATTGTCCATGCCACTATGGATGACCTGAGACATACCTCCCTGGACTACATGATAGGGAACATAGAAGGGCTCTCTCAGAATGTGGCAATGGCCAGTATGAGCCTGACCTTGGTTGCCATCATACCCTCACCATGTATGCTACCATAATATGTAGGAAGGGTGTTCTATGTCTACATTCTGCTCAATCTCCAATGTCATTCATAGGGTATCCAATGGCTGTCAGCGTGTGCTTACATGCTAGGGAAGCCACAATAATTTGCGAGGGGCAGCTTGCACGTGACACCCATGGGCCATTGTATATTGGCGAAGCCCCTGGATACACACATAGTGTCTTTTGCTGCAGGACACAGATTACATAGCCACCTCCGCGGGTATCGCACGGGATAGGACACTAACAGTAATGCTACACAACACCAGCAGTGTACACCAAGATGTATGCACTGGACACTGTCCTCAGCACGGTAAACTGCAATATCTGTGCAGTAACAGATTCCTGATTCATGGCTCACAGGTACAACCCATCACTGCCAGGTTATACCTCATACCATGCCTGTCGTCCCCTACACATGTAACACACATTAACGGGGGGGTGGTATCTCAAGGCACCACAGATACACACACCTCCAGGTTGTTGGCACAGCACAAAGCATCAGGGCCTATCCATGAGCAGCTAACAGTGTGTTGGACTGCCTTCTGGTTCATAGCCTGGCACACACAACCCTCCCATACACAGGAAACCCACCTGTCCTCCCTAACAACACTGGGAATATGACAGTCTCTAGATATGTCTTTATATGGCTGGACTGCATCCAGCCGAACATTGTGTGTGAGCATTACTGTAGCTACAACACACTAGCTGAAAGGTTCCCAGCATGTAGTCACTGAATTGCAGTGGAACAACATGTTACCACTCCCACAACAGGTGGGAACATGCAGCACCTGTTCATTGACTACATGTAGACTATATAGCCCAGACCAGATGTGTAACCCCCGCTGTTAGTATGATACCATATACAACTCACACTGTATATACACATACCGCATGCGGCCCCTGCACAGTAAGACACAGTCATAATGTTATGCATTGCAAATACCATTTATCCACTTGAGGCACATGTCAGACATGGTAACTACTGAAGGTCACAGGTATATATGTGTATGTGTCCCACACATACATCATGTGTGCATTGCCATTGCTGGTTTAAGCAATGTCATGCATTGTTATGAACAACAACCCACACATGGTCATTTTGTGTGATACAACCACACGTGGCAGTTGTGGGTTTCCAAAACATACCTATCTGTGCTCTGACAGTGGTAATAGACCCAGTAGTGGAGCGCACTATTGGCATTACTGGGCAATTAGCCCTGTTTGGCTGTACTGACAGTGTGGTGACATCACCTGTGTTTAGTGGGGGAATATGCAGCATCTGGTGTATTGTAGTAGTTGCCAAAAGGAACTGTTCTTTCACACTTGCAATTACACACACCCTACTACCCCCCCACACACACACACACACACACACACACACACTTGCCATTTGCAGGACTCATACCCCTACCTAACTATGTTATGACACGTGGGAGAGACGCATTAGCGAAGCGCACTATTCGGATTATTGGGAGGTTCCTCTTCTCTGGCTGTACTTATAGGGTGCTGACATCATCAGTGTTTGGAAAGCGTAATGTGCATCATGTAGTGTGTACTCCTGATTGCCAAAAAGCACATGTCTTTCCTATAGAATTGCACACACACAAACTCCCCTCATCCAAACACACACACTTGCAGGATTCAAACCCCTACCTAACTATGTTATGACACTTGAGAAAGACGCATTAGCGGAGCGCGCTATTCGCATTACTGGGAGGTTTACCTTCTCCTGCTGTACTTATAGGGTGCTGACATCATCAGTGTTTAGAAAGGGGAATGTGCATCCTGTAGTGTGTTCTCCTAGTTGCCAAAAGGGACATTTCTTTCATACAGACTTGCACACACACTAACCCTCCTCCACACACACTGGGCATTTGCAGGATTCAAACCCCTACCTAACTATGTTATGACACTTCAGAGAGATGCATTAGCAGAGTGCGCTATTCGCATTACTAGGAGGTTGACCTTCTCCTGCTGTACTTATAGGGTGCTGACATCATCAGTGTTTAGAAAGGGGAATGTGCATCCTGTAGTGTGTTCTCCTAGTTGCCAAAATGGACATTTCTTTCGTACAGACTTGCACACACACTAAACTCCCCTCCACACACATGGGGCATTTGCAGGATTCAAACCCCTACCTAACTATGTTATGACACTTGTGACAGATGCATTAGCAGACCGCACTATTCGCATTATGGGGAGGTTTCTCTTCTCCTGCTTTACTTATAGGGTGCTGACATCATCAGTGTTTAGAAATGGGAATGTGCATCCTGTAGTGTGTTCTCCTAGTTGCCAAAAGGGACATTTCTTTCATACAGATTTACACACACACTAACACCTCTCCACACACACTGGGCATTTGCAGGATTCAAACCCCTACCTAACTATGTTATGACACTCGAGACGGACACATGAGCAGAGCGCGCTATTCGCATTACTGGGAAGTGTTCCTTCTCCTGCTGTACTTATGGGTGCTGACATCATCAGTGTTTAGAAAGGGGAATGTGCATCCTGTAGAGTGTTTTCCCAGTTGCCAAAAGGGACATTTCCCTCACACAGACTTGCACACACAACAACCCAGCTCACCCATACACACACACACACACTGAGCATTTGCATGGTTCAAACTCCTACCTAACTATATTATGACACTTGAGGGAGACGCATTAGCAGAGCACGCTATCCGAATTACTGGGCATCTGTTCTGCACCTGCAGTATTTATAGGGTGCTGACATCTTTATTTCTACAGAGGTATGTACATCTAGTACTACCTGTCAGGTGGGGGACAGCATATATATGCATTTCCAGCCACCTACTTCAGGGTCAGATATGCACATCGCACTGGCAGGTTATGTTCTATACCATGCTTCGTGACCACAGGACCTGTAACACACAGCACAACCAGTCCAGAACACCCCTCCCACATCCAGGACACACACTTTGCTTCCCTGGGAACAGTGCCAGGATATGCAGGTGTTCACATACACCATTCCAGTTGTTAACATCAGGTACAGGCATACTGTGTGTGGGAACTACTCAGGCCTCTACAACATTACCCTACAGCCATTACAATTTGTGGGTCCATGTGCTATGGCAGAACCACTCACCACAGCCACATGGGGGAATACATATTGCACCTGTCCATCTGCAACATGGGTACTCACTGTTCCACACCAGAGGTAGACCACCATTGTTGATATCTGACCATACCCACCTTTCCCTGGACATCCATATCCCATCCCCACCCCCAGGCAAGGTTGTCACTGCAAACAAACTGTAGTTATCACAAGTAGACTCTACACTTGTGAAGATACTGGCCACTCTGCATAATCCTTGACAATTGCATTCTATGAGCATGTGTAAGGTTTGCATTGATCATGCTATCCCACATATACCCATGACTGCTCCACAACAGGACACCTGTCAGGTGTACACCAGCCATATATGAGCTGTCCAACAGACAGAGTGAGCTAATACATTGCAGAGCTGTAGCCCACAGAGGGAGGACATCTCTGAATAGTACCAGCACAACACTTCAATCCCACATAATCATCATGACACAGTGTTGACAGTGAAGTTGTCCAGACAATGCAGATAGGGCTCCCCTCAGTCTGTTATTGATGCCCACTTACTGTTAGAGGTCCTCAGCAACCCTCTTCCAGCACACACCAACAACATGGATGTGGCTTAGCACATTCAAACCCTGGGATCTCCACTGTGTCCCTGCTTGACAGAGGCACAGCACACTAGCCTCACACGATGCCTTATGTGACCTACTTTACAGTGGCACAGTAGCCTACTGTACTGGTGATGCAGATGCCAAGCACACTCTAGCTAAGCTTTCCTTCCCTAGGGCAAACTGCCTAGTATTGACCTCTACACCCATGTGTTTAATTGTCAAATGCACAATATTTGTTGCTGATAGACTGTTTGCAGGTCTTTGAATATGAGGGGGATCCACTATATCACTTATGTCTCTGTAGTCATTTAACTGTGTGCACTGGGCAGATTGCTGTGTTGTGGTTGGTTCCTGGAATGACACGTACAAATACCACGAAAATAGATAGCAAACAACTCAAGAACTGGAAGGATGGTGGGAATATGAAAACTGCTCGTACAACAGGACAGTAGTCACCAGAGATTTATTGTAAAAAAGACATACAACTCCAAGTTAAGCGCTTTCGACTGTAACCCAGTCTTCATCAGAACAATAAAATATGTAATCCAGTGATATATATACACATCTCCTAATCATACAATAGTGTAATTGATGAAAAAAAACGCCAAAAAGTTTAAAGACACATGGCCATTATTCACTGATACTATGTTCTGTTCCCCTGCTTTAAAATCATAAAGCAGCTGTACACAATTATGCACATACAATACAACACCTAAATTTATACGTAAAAATATGTAAATGAAAATGAAAAAATTGTAAATGAAAAAATTAAAAACTATAGTAATATGTACAATACTAATGTTCCATCTGTATATGCTAAATGTAATAATATTAAAAATGAGTGTATTCATCTCATGTTCTAAACAAAATAGTAATAGAAACAACTGCACTGAGGGTTGTGTGCTCCTATGTAATTATTCTAATGCTAAAAAAGGTTTAATACTGATAAAATCATTGAGACCAGGTGGTCTCGTTGAGTCCGTTAAAATTTGCCATTTACTTTCACACAATGCCAATTTCATTTTCCAGTCACCTCCAAAGGGTGTGACATCCACCTGTTCAATAATAGAAAATAAAAAGCTGTGGTCGTCTCCCTTCTCTAATATATGCCTATATAGTGCATTTTTTGTATCATGTTTCCCTATTTTATACAGGTGTTCATAAATACGCCTGTTCAGCTGTCTCTCTGTCTTACCTATATAGTGTGCATTACATGTAATGCAGACAGCCAAGTAGACCACCTGCTTCGTTTTACAATTTCCTCTCTTACATTTGATAGTAGTATGGCAAATGTCATCAAGTTTAATTATCCTGTTCAGGTTAATATATTTGCACTGTTTACAATTTCCACATTTAACTGTGCCCTTGAATGTATCCTGTGTTTGTGTGGTATAACTACCTCGTTCCAGTAACTTTTTCAAGTTTGGGGCTGTTTTGTAAACACATCTCGGTTTTGTACCCAATATTTGTTCCTTGTCCATGACCATCAGTGTCGTCCAATATCTTTCTAAAATTTCCTTAATGATATATGAACTGGGAGTGTACATAAGTACACAAACCCTGCCTGATGACTCACTGTGTATCCCCTCATATTTGTCCAATTGATAAGAACCTAGTAGGGGTGGGTATTTGTTTCCCCATTCATTGTGTACATAGTTGATAACTTCCATGACCATCTTTTCTGGATAAGCTCTACTAATAAACATTTCCTTAATGATTTTAAGTTCGGTGTCCAAGATGGGCTTGTTGGATGACATTCTCGCTACACGTATACATTGTCCTTTGATCACATTTTGAAATACGTGTGGTGGGTGGTTGCTACTGTAATGGACGTAGTCATTTGAGAATGTGGGTTTTCTGTATATTCTAGAGGTGAACCCACGAGTGTCATGACTCAAAAGTACGTCCAAAAACGAAATTTCTTTATGACTATATTCATGGGTGAAATGCAAAAAATCAACAGTATTGTTTAAATACACCATGAATTCCTGTAACCTATCCACAGAGGCCTTCCACAAAATAAAAATGTCATCCAAGTACCTAACATATAATACAATGTCTTGGAAAAATGCACTCTTGAACACATGCTCAGATTCCCACTCAGCCATAACCAAGTTCGCGAAGATGGGAGCACACGCTGCTCCCATCGCCACTCCCTTGGTCTGCCTGAAAAACTCTCCTTGAAAAGAGATGTAGTTGTAGTCTAACACCAGTGCTACATATTACACCACTATAGAGATTGACAATACCAGTGCCAAATTGTTAAGTAAAGGTATGAAGTTTATACCTATGAGAGGATGGAATGTACTTGACAATATTAAGGAGGTCAAAAAATATTGTAGGAAGTTGAATCTGGCATTACAATTTGACAAAAACACGGATTCTAATATTAGGGCCAAAGGTACTGCAACAGTCATCGGCATTGCCATGGGCACAATCTATGCATGCTGAAATAGTTATGCTAATCTATCTCTTACATTCCTGGGAACAAACACATGTCTTTTCTGATAAGAATCCATTTATTAGTCAGCTTTTATGGTATACACATTTTGTGGATGATGTTTTTTATTATGGAAAGTGCAATATATCTGAGCTTATATTATTTATTAACTATTTTGCATACAACTACTGATTTTCTAAGATTCACATACAAATTTTCTACATCTGAGATTGATTTTCTTAGATGTACATACCAATCAAAATCAGAGTTGACAGGTTTTACCAACAAAATTTTTCTAACCCACGAAGAAAATACATACCTTTCACAAAACCAGTATGCATCCTAGACACATTCCAAAGAAATGTGCTCAGGGCAGGTATACAGAACATTAAGATTACACAACAACAAGCGATAATGATGCAGTACTAGCTTTGAATAAATTGAAAACTGATTTTTAAGAAGAGGATATCATATGGATGAAATAGATAGAACTATTTCTGATGCTTGGACACTCAGGGACTCTAAATGTAAGCGTACTTTCAATCTTCTAATTCTATTTACGTCAGATAGCAGTAATTTGAGAAATAATACACAAAATAATAGCATTAGAGCGGTTTTCAGTATGCTAGTAATGTTAATCGTATACTAATATTATTAAACAGCATTGGCACATTTTACATGAGATTCCTTGTTTACATTCTTTCATTGGTAATGCACCTAGTTTCAGTTTCAGAAATAATCTAACATTAAAACAACAATTGTGTAATAAAGGCGTCAAAAAAACTACTTATAATTCCAGCGCAAAGGTACTTTTCCTTGTAGGTCTTGTACTGCTTGTACACATATTCATAGTACTACACCATATATTCATCCTGTTAGAAATTTTACACTATACTCTCATTCATATGCAGACTGTAAAAACACAGATGTTATTTATTTTTGTTTCTGCCAAATATGTCATGCCTTCTATATAGGAAAACAAATAGAAACTTAAAGGATAGAATATTGGAACACATAAGAGACATCAGGAAATAACAAAACTACTAGTAAACTTGCTCAACATGTTTTAAACACTGACCCTTCACACTCTTTCAAGTTCTTTTGTTTTAAACATATACATAGAAATGTGAGGGGAGGAGATATAGAAAATTTCACAGAGAGCCGAGAACAAAGATGGATTATCAAGCTCAATGCTAATAGATATCCAGGCTTAAATGGTTGTACATCACTGCTTCCATTTCTTAAAGCTAGGCCTTCAACACAATTGATTTTTTGCATAAAATAAAAATATATATATACATATATTTCTTTTATTATTATATATTTTGTATTATGCATTCATTTTATATATGTATTATATATATGCATTTTTATGAGATTATTTAATTGTTTTAAATTAGATATGCATAAATATGAATATACTATGCATTTTTATTTATATGCATTTTTTATATATATGCATTTTTAATGAGATTATTTAACTGTTTTAAATTAGATATGCATAAATATGAATATACTATGCATTTTTATTTATATGCATTTTTTATATATATGCATTTTAATGAGATTATTTAACTGTTTTAAATTAGATATGCATAAATATGAACATAGTTTACATTTTTGTATATATATTTTATATTCATATGTGTATTTTACAATATTCTTGTCATATATGCCTTTAAATTTTCAAAAGTTGTATGATGTCACTAATTGGAAAAAAAATTTTGACTGAGAGTGATATAAAACAAGCAGTTGAACAGTTAATTCTTTGTCTGATGAAGCAACGAAGGTTGCGAAAGCGCTCACCTCTCCTTTTTACTTTGTTTAAATAAAGACGTTATTGTGTGGTACCCGGTATAGTGTTTTCTCACATAAGTGTGCGAGCATGCCCAATGTGAGGTTTCCATATGTTGAACTCTGCAGTCCACCACATATTTGGATGAGTGTGAACTTCAACAATATCTCACGTTTATGGTTGTGTGTTGGGTGTCATGTTGTGTACTTACTGGCCAACTGCTTTGTGTCTGAACACAACAGGGATTATACTGTGCATGCAGGGTTTGCATGGGTTACTTTGCATACAGTTGTCAACATCCTTTCATACTTACCTAACACTGTAGTACCATATAGTGTACAGGTTCAGTACTTTCACTGTGGTGGACAGTATCCTGGGCTTTAGTCCTATCACTGCTTTAAATCTTCATAGTGAGCACAACAGACTGTTTAGGGGCCAGTTGTGCACATATGACCATGTTGCATTATGTTCAGATATGGACTACTTAAACCAGGCTTGTCCAACATTGGTAGTGTATTCCAAAACATAGGTGGACATTGGCAAACACTAGCAATGTGCCCTAGGCCATTTCTAATGCTAGTCAGAGAGTGTGTTTGTCCTTTGACACACATTGTAACTGGAGTTTGCCATGACATATGTCATGGTTAGTATACTGTGCCTCCGTCTACCTGTGACATAACAGTGATACCCAGGGTAAACCTACCATCTCCCATCCACTCATCAAGATTCCTCTTGAGGAGAGTTGATGGGTGACTCTATGGCTAACCTGTACTGGGAGTTTACTCAGGTGTGGGGGTGGCTTCTGTGTTATGGATCATTCAGTACAGCTTGTCCTATGTATGTCAGTGCTGGGGTTCAGGTCTCTCATGTGCATAGCTCACTGCCATTCAGATTGTACAAGGTGCAGCACGTTCATTGATTCCAGCTTGGACATGGCTTTATACATCAGGCACAGCTTGCCTCTGGGTGGGCAGTATGGCAGTGTGTGGAGCTGCAGTTTGTTTAATCAGGCAACACATGGCATCTGTTCAAGCTCTTTGCTACTCCTGGTGAGGTACTGTTGGGGACTTTACAGTTGATGGAGGTGTCTGCTAAATTTGCATCCCACAGGGGCTATTGTAGTCAATTGTAATGCTGATGAAGGATGACTGCAGAGCCACAATGACCTCCCCTTATCTAGATCTGACAACCTTCATGATTAGGTGGGTATATGGTATGTTTCTGTGAACACTACAGACACATGTTTGTCCAATGGGATATCTATCACCTTGTGTCCCCAGGTCTCTCATTACATGTTAGGTACGTAATGGGTTAACACCTATGTGGTAATTGGTGGGCACTTACTGTATATCCATGGGGGTTGACTATACACTTTTCTGCAATTAGCTTGCTGACATGGCTATGGCACCAGTTGTCTGTTTCTATGTGGCCCTTTTGTGGGATGCTTGTGTCAGCTGGGGGTCAGATATGGTGGGCAGTTTGTAGTCCTCTGCATACATGTTCAGTCACAGTCCTTCCATGTTGGCCTGTACCTATGGGACATATATACGAAACGAGGGAGGTCCCAGGACCAAGCCTTGTGGGATGCCACTTATATCTGGTTTGTAGTCTGACATGGCTGCAGCATGCCTGACCATGTCAGTTCTGTCCTTGGTCTGGTTTGCAACCCCTCTACTGACATAGGGTTTTATATTTAAGCTGGTGAACATATCTATACTGAACACTTAGGGTATTGTATGGAAGCATTTGCAAGGTCCAGCTATGCTGTGTGGACCACATTGCCCTCATCAATGACCTTAATGACTGTTTCAAATGGGTCAAACATGTTTAGGGGCAGGGTCTGCACTTAAGACAGCCAAACTGTGTAGGGTCCGGTGTCAGTAGGTCCCCGATATCTTTATGTCTGCGGTACATGCTGATCTTTCCCATAGCTGTGCAGACCAAGCTTGTCAGGATTCTGGGGTGGTAGTTTGCAGTATCCATTCAGGCAACACCTTTGTTGAGAAGGACCACTGTTGTTGTACACTGCTCTTTGGGTACATATCCTGTGGTAAGGCTGACATTGAGCAGTAGTGTGATTTGGCATTCCATTCTTCTTGGAGTCCATGTTGGACTCAGCACAGGACACCATCTCATACCATTGCTGCTGTGTGTTTTGCTTTGTAGATGCTGGCTGTTACCTCAGCATCTGCAATGTCAGGCGGCCAGCAGTCTGCTCGGATAGATATTTTGCATTCTGGGGGTTTGCACTGCACCTGTCAGGTTGTATGTTGGCAATATGTGTGTGTGTTTGGTATGTTGTTTGTAATATTTGTGTGATTCAGAGCATATCTGTGAATTCCCAACATGGTTCCTAACATCAGTTGAGTAAGCCTTGTGATTATCCTTAGTGTCCTGTACAATTTGTATCTTCATAGGTTCATAGGTTCATACTAGGCTATCCACCCTAGGGCATTTGTAAGCCTAGCCAGTGTGTGTGTGTCTTTCACGCTTGCTATGTGAATATTATGGCCATTTATGAATTACTTTACTGTGCCTCTGTCTGGGCGTGACACAGTGAAGACCCCAGTGTACATCTCGATCATCCATCCACTTGGCAATATTCCTGTTGAGGAGTGTCAGTGAGGGCTCTGCCTAACATGGAGTGGGATCCTGTTCCAGGGTGGGGAGCCTATGGGTTATGTATCTGTCCCTCCAGCACATCCTATTTCATTATGTGTTGAGGTTGACATCTGTCACTCTCACAGCTCCAATGGCTTTGGTTTTTCTGGGGTGGAGCATGTCCATTACTCCTGTGTTGGACATGGCCTTGTACAACAGACATACAATGCCTCTGTGTAGGCAGTATGTGACTGCATTCAGCTGGGGTGTCTACAGCCAGGCAGCATATGACATATATTTGAGACCCTTTATCCTCTTGGTGAGGTACCTTTGAGGTCTTTCTAACCACTGCAGGTGTCAGGTAAGGTACATACCAAATGAGGCATTGTACTAGATTATGGGTCTGATAAGAGAACAGTACAGGGGCACAATGACCTCTGTTGATGTAGATGTGAATCCTTTCATGATAATGTGTCCAATATAGACAGTCTTCCTAGCCACATTGGCAATGTGAGTGTCACATAACAGGTTACTGTCCACTTGTGTCCCTAGGTCCCTGATTACTCCTTGCATACATAATGGTTTACCACCTATGTGGTAATTTGTGAGTACCTTGTTTGGTATTTGGTGGGACTTTCATACTGTCCAGTGTCTTCAGGACGTCTGGATGGGGTTCCTGTGTGTGAGAGTGTGGTCTGTAGCATGCTGCAGACTGTACAGCAGTTTTGACTACAGTTAGGTGCACATGGATGGTCTCCGATGCTTCGCGCAATGTCAGTTACCTGGACGTATGGGTGTCTGTGCTGCATATGGATACTCCCCCTCCTTTTATGTTTTGGTCCAGGTTTTGGGGCCATAACGCATGATATGAGGTATAACCTGGTAGTGCTGGTGTGCTGTCAGTAGGCTTGCAGCAGGTTTCTGTCACTGCACAGACATCGATGTACTCCATACTGGGAGGGCCTCAGGAGCATGCATATTCGGTTTACATCTGGCATTGGTCAGCATTACCCTTATGTTTCTTAACACTTATGTTTTCTAGGGTGGTGGGTTAGTCTTTTCAGCCTTGCCTATGTACGGCTCTATGGAGGTGGCAAAAGCCTTATCCAATATCCAGACGCCCAGGGGTAACAGGTGCAAGCCATCCCTGGAACAGCAGCATGACTTGTCATGCATGACATCTCAAGCAGACAGACATTAGATCCTTTTGGACTGACAGCTGTAATTGTGCCACCTGTTAAAGCTGATCATTCTGTGTTTGTACTGTGGCATCATTCATGGTGACGGTAGGATGCTGCAAACGGCCAGTGTCATACCGGCTTGGAGTACATACTCAGATAGCTCATCCATGTCTCTTTTCATGTAGTCCAGGGAGGTACATCTCAGGTCATTCACACCAGCATGGACAATGACTGCATCATATTTCTACTTGCTTTGGGGTGACCTGCATATGTGTGTTATGTGGTGTATTGTAGCAGCCTACAGCCAGCTTACTGTACCCTTCCCTTGTTCAGTCTGGTGAGTGGAACAGCAGTGTGTTTGCCTATAGAGTCACCTATTACAACTGTATCAGGCATGTTGTTTCTCCTTCTGGCTTGTGACTGTTTGGCACACCAGCTTTGTGTACTACGTGTTGCATGTGCTATGTTTGGAGGTTGTGGTTACTTGGGGGTCTGCTTTGAAGGCCTCTGTTGGTGTGGTGTGTTTGTAATTAGGGCCTCCGGGAATGTTTTTCTGTGTTTGGTTTACAGTTGTGATAGGTCTATGTGGGACTGGGTTTGTGGTCTGTGTGGTTACCTTCTCCTCCTGACTAGTTTTGACAGTACTGAGTTGAGGGAGCACAGCCTCCAGTTTGGATAAATGGTTGCATCTCTCACATATATTTGTATTTATTGGGGGGTGTTGAGGGTTGTCTGTGTACTTGGGGCAGGTGTAACATTGCCTCAGGATTCACAGATTCTACTTGTTGTAGCTGGCCTTAGTAGATTGTATGTGTGGACATATTTTATTGCCATACTACTGATCAGTGATTACTTCCCTTTTTATGTTTGCTCTATCATGTAGTAGCTTCCTCATTCTCTTGCATGGTTTGGTAATGGCTGGAGTCCAGCATGCCAGATGCCTGCATGTATGGCATTGTGTCTTGTTGTTATTTGTGATTGCATAATCCAAGCATTCCTGGCTGTGTTCATGGAATGCCTGTATAACAGGTTCTGTGGTGTGTCCCATATTTTGCACCTGCAAAGGGCCTTTAATAGATTCCACATCAGTTTGGAGGGGTGCAACTTATGCTTTACACATGTTTTTCACCGTGGTTTTCTGGCCAGGGACTGTGGTCAGGATGTTTATATCCGGTGTGATTACTCTATGGTCTGGTCTTACCAGTGAGGGATACACTTCTCATCTTGCCATCCAGTACCCATGTTGCTGATTATCACATCCAGTATGCTTTACCCCTCTTGTGGGAGTGGTATGTTGTTCCTGGGCATTTTGGTTTATGGATTCTAGGAACTTTTCTCCTACAGTGTTGGTGCTAGTATAATGCTCCCAGTGTATGTCTGGGTATTTTCAGTCAACCAATATAATGTGGTTTGGGGGGCTTGATATATTCATGTATTCCAACATAGGCCAGGTGCAGTTCCTGGTGTTAGGACGGTAGTCTATAGCAGGCTATATACTGGGAAGTGGTTTTAGCCACAGTTACTTGACCATGGCAGTCCATGCTGCTTCTTGTTGTGGTACCAACATGGGGGTGTGGTTATCCTTGACAATTATTGCTAGTCACCCTCCTTTTGTAGCTTGTTCCATGTTTTGAGGCTGTACAGCACAGTATGAGGTGTAACCTGGTAGTGTTAGGGTGCTATTGTGAGCCTTGACCCAGTTTTCTGTTACAGGACAGATATCAACTTTCTCCATACTGGGTGCGTTTACGCTGCACGCATCTTGCTGTTTAGACTTCTGGCATTGGGTAGCATTACATCTAGGTTCTTATCCCTTGTGGTACCTATGGAGGTGGGTTTGTGTTTTGAGCCTTACCTATTCAGGGCACGCTGTGGGTACTGACAGCCTTTGCCAGTATCCATGAGGGCTGGACTGATAGGTGCATGCCACCCCTAGCAGGTGGTGCATCATGTCATGCTCAGCATGTCATCCCAGGCTGGCACACATTGGCTCCCCTTTGACTAACTGCATTACTTCAGCCAATTATTGCAATTGATCATCCCATCGTCATATTGTGGCTTCATGCTTGGTGAGGGTGGATGTTAGTCAGGGTCCTCAAGTGTGCATATAGTACATGGTGTTACATTACTTAACACATGGCATTCATGCCTCAGGTTGTGCTGCAGGGCTGCCACTGTCGGATGCACATATTACACTCCCTGTACATGTTTGAGAGCAGGTTATGTCATTTTAGGCATCCATGTTATTATATGAGTGAGTCAGAGAGGGGTATCATTCCCAGGGTTCCTACTGAGCCAGTGTATGTGCTATGCATTGCCTCTTTGCAAGGCCAGGGCATACTGGGCACGCCTCCTTCTGCCTACTGGGGCAGGCTCAGGTTGTTCCTCCTCCGAGTCACACTCTGCCTGTGATGGCCTTGGCAATGGTGGGGCTGTTTGCCCGGCCCTATGCTGGTCCTGCTGCAGCTGTTTTTGCAAGATCATATTATGTAGCATAGCACATACCATGACAATTTGGGTACATGTAGTTGGTGAGTACTGCAAGGCTCCACCAGATGTGTCCAGACACCGGAACCATGACTTGAGCAGCCCAAACACACACTCTATTAAATTACGTGTTTGTGCGTGTGCCTCATTATGGCGTTCCTGTTCAGGTGTGTGTGCGTTTCTGATGGGTGTCATCAGCCACGGCTCCAGTGCATAACCTGCATCCCCCACTAGGTGTCCGTGTGGGATGTCCCCATTGGCAAATGTCTGGTACAGCTGCGTCAAATGCCAGATGTGGGAATCATGGTAGCTCCCAGGGCAGCCAGCAAACACATTCATTATTATACCCTGGGCATCACACATGACCTGGCAGTTGATGGAGGGGAAGCCCTTGCGGTTAATGTAGGCCCTACCCCGCTCACCGCTGGTGCTTTGATGCGTATGTGCGTGCAGTCTATTGCACCCACTACCTCAGGGTATTCCGCTATTTGCTAGAAGAGACGCATATTGCTGGCCAATACCTCACGGGCATTGGGGAAATATACATGATCACTGACATGTGCTGACATGGCATCCAGGAACTGGTGCAGTACCCTGGAGGCTGATGCCTGTGATATCCCCATCATATCACCAGTTGGTCTCTGGAAGGTACCTGTTGCTAGTATTCTTAGGCCAACACATACCTTGGTTTCCACTGGGATGGGTTCCCCTCTGTTGGTTCTGTGTGTGAGGCGTGGCCTGCACAGCTTGACAATTTGCTGCAGGAGGTCTCTGTCCACTCTATAGCGCTCTACTATCTCCAGCTCATGTAACCCGTGGTAGGTGTCTCCTCACTGTGGGTTGTCTGGCACCATCTGCATTGTCACCACCCTCAGCAAGTTGCCTATGTCTCCTTATGACTGCTATGGCAGCCCCTAGCATTTCTGCTCTGAGTTCAGCTTTTTCAGTTTTCACTTCTAATAGCTTACTCCAGTCTTGCAGTGTCTCTTGAGAGATACATCCTGCACTGTGCTTGGCTGAGCTACTATTCTGTCTGTGTGATTGCCTGTTTCTAATTGTTTTCACCTGCTAGCTCCAGCAGTATTCCCTGCTAGCTTCCTACTAATTCTGTTGCTTCCTTTTTCCTTTCTGTTTCCTCAGGGAGGAGCAACATGCATACCAGCAAAAACACGCTCACAGTGGCTTACACGCGTGCACACATGCTTACACGGTTCAGAATCTGCTTATTCGGGTTAAAACGTGCGCACACCAGCGCAAACAGTGTTACAACTCTGCCAACAGGCTCCCACATGCTCAGTCTGCCCTACACGTGCGCACACAAGCATAAACAGTCTTCAAAGTCTACCAACACGCTCCCACATGCTCAGTCTGCCTTACACACGCACACACTGTCCTACCCACTCCTCATGGCGCGCACACGTGCGCATGCACGCCCAGCAAGAAACTTTGGTGTAAGTAACAGTGTACACCTTCCATTTCTTGACTTTCCCATACTTATCTTGTGGCACTCCTCTTTCCATGATCTGTGTCTGACATCTGTTATGTAACACTGACCTCCAATGAACTGCATTTCTTTCTACCATTCCCCCCCCTGTGATGTCACCTATCTCCTACTCTATTCCTCCCCCTTATGTATCTGTTACACTACTCAGAATGTGCTCATTTGCTATGTGACAGTGGGATTCAGTATCCTAACCCTCATTTACATCAGATTGCCTACTAATGCTTAGTTACATGTCTTAGACTCAGCTTCCCCCCTTAGCAACCACAAAACGGTGGCCATGTTGTTTTTGGTCTGCTGGTCCCTGCATTGTAAATCCATGTATTGCATAAAACCCACATTTGTGGGTTTATAACCTTCATTTTTATGTTTTATACAGCGCAGCCCTTTTGCGCGGGGCTGCGCTGCGTTTAAACATTATTTTTTTTCATATTTGCATCGGGGTACCTTGCCAATGGCCACATATTTGGCCATTGGCATGCTGCCTGATGCATATGCACCCTTTATTTGGAGCTGACATGGCTCCATTGTGATTTTTGCAGAAACGTACTCAGTTGTCAACTGAGTACATTTCTGCAGCTAAAACGGCTCTTACATGGGCTGCTTTCTGTTTCGTGGATCGCTACTCTACCTCATTTGCATGCCTTTCGGCTGCAAGTGAGGTATTTAGCATATCTACGCCCAGTCCGTGTAAGAGACGTTTTAGCTGGTCTCTTACATGGAGTTTCTCCTCTCTTCCACATACTTTCCTCTTCAACCGTCCCACTTCTCTCCTGATTACAAAGGTTTGCATATAATTTTAATATTTACAAGCATATTATTTCCTTCTAACTAACTACCCCAAATATTACGAATGAGTAGTCTCATCCCAAAAAAAAAAAATTTCTTTTTCTTTGCTTGATCTATTTTTTTTTTTTTTCTTTTCTCTCTATACTCTAAAAATTGCTAATGTAATTCCAATATATATCGTTATTGTATTGTGTATAATGTTGTGTCTGGAGCTTTTCTCCCCGGGCCTCTACTGAAAATGGACATGTATCCAGTTAGACTAGCCCGGTCAACAAATGTAAAATAAATAAAATAAAAATAAATAAATAAGTTTCGGGCTGTTCCTGGATCGCAAGGCTTGCATGGAGTCTTACACGTCTCTTACACTCCGTGCAAGCCTTCGTGAATCCTGCCCATAATATAAAAATATTGGTTAAGAATAGATGCAAGTTATATGACAATCATCTAATGTTTAGAGAACTTTTAGACAGTTTGTAGAGAATTAAGGGTAAGTAATTCTAATACAAACAGGAATTGTAATATGAAGTGAGGGGAAAACAGGCTTATGGAATATTTAGAAAGAAAGTCAGGGAAGAGAATTTGATAGAAGTAAGGAAGTAGGTGAAGAAAGGAGAGTAAAAAGGTATAAAAAATGAAAAAGTACTTGTTCAGTTTTAGGGATATACCCTGGGATTAATGAAAGCTCAGTGCAAGAATAAGTTTATTCTTACATGTAGTGGATCGTGCCCGTGCAGCTCAGCAGTGTGCCTTGCATATTCATGAAGGCTCGCTGCTGTATAACCTGCACGGGCACAATCCGTGAACGAGTGCAGGGGACATGTCTCAGCAGTGCCCGCACATGTTACATGCCCCCTGAACTCATAAAGTGCCATTACGGCACTGTTAAATATAAACAACCATTGTTTGTGGACATACTGCACAACTGTTGAGATATTAGCAGAATGTCCAGGGTTTTGCCCGCATATCTGGCCATTGAAGGCCAAAGTAAAACTATATAATTACAAACATTTGAGTGCCAGACATCATACACGTGAGAAAACACATGCAATGTAAAACCAGTTATTCTATCAACATGTAAGGTTTGTAAGAGAAAATGTTTAAATCACCCCTATGTTTGTGCCTTTTTGTCTCCCCATTACTTATGACTTTGCCCAGATGTCTTGCTGAAAGAGGTTGGAGGTATGTGCACACTCCTAAAGTGAGGAAAATTTAAAATCCATTTTATCTTTTTTTTTTAATTATCATCCCAAGTAAAGTTTAAACATAGCTGAGTGGGTATGTGCATCATGCAGCTGTGCTTAGCACAGCTTAAATATCCGAAGGAGCTAAATAGAAATATACAGATAAAGCTAGCAAGCTGAAATTGTGTAGTAGTTAGAGCTTCCACTTTGCATGCAGTCATTCACGGTTCAAGCCCCAATGAAGTCTGTTCACTTTAACATGTAACAGCAGTATTAAAAGTCTGATGCTTTATTAAATGAGGTAGTAAATAATATTTATCAATCAGGGTAGTATAGCAGGTCCAAAGTTGAGGTGTAAGTCCAGAAAAGATGTGAACCCCCCCATATAAATACAAGTGCCCCATACAGTATAGTCATACAAGAATAAATGTAAATGAAAGCACATAGGGGGTGTCATGGAAGGTAAACATAAAATTATAATATGTCAGTAATGATGAATGAATCCCATACACCTGATAGTCTATAAAATGAAATGTGAGCAATGCAAACTAACAGTTAACTCTGTTTAGCTTGTGTAAGCATTGCTTAAATATAAAGGGTAAGCACTGAGTGGCCCAGCTAACTGTATTTGCCCATTGATAAGCAGTGCTCAACATCTGATCCTGTAAGCACTGCCAACCTTAGCTAAGTGGGTTTGTCTATCACTTAGCTTAGCTCAGCATATTCAAAAATGGTCCAGTGATGGTAAAGGTCGGGAAATCAGCCCTATTTAAACCTCACAGGTGGGAATATAGCCCATAACCAGTTGTAGCTCATCACTGCAGGCACTATGGCTAGAGTTGGTGAGGGATTGCACTTTCAGGCACAGTACTGGGGCATTCAGGAGTCCAGGGTCATGACTGGACTCCTAGTCAAAGACCATGAGGGGACACTGCTGCAGGGCCAGTACCAGGACTCCCAATACAAAGTGGAGGCCCGGAACCATCTCACACGTGATCTCACCAGTGCCACAGGCATCCCTCAGACTGTTTAAAACTTCAGCTTGGCAAGCTAAGAACTTGGTTATATTCAACTGGACGTATAAGAGAATTTAAGTACCTATTTCTGCACTTTTTATTTTAAAAAATACAGTATTTAAATTGATTTAAACTGTGTATGAAGGAGTGTTGAAGGAATTTTTAACTGGTTATTCTGCTCTTCAGTAACTTGAACTAAAAGCTAGTGTTGGCTGAATTTTGTTATTTGCTAGTAATTACAGGTGTGGGGGTAGCCACATGCTTTGATTTCCTGTCCTTGCATATTTAAACTGGTGCATGTGAAATAATTCCTGCTTTAAAACTTCAGCTTGGCAAGCTAAGAACTTGGTTATATTCAACTGGACGTATAAGAGAATTTAAGTACCTATTTCTGCACTTTTTATTTTAAAAATACAGTATTTAAATTGATTTAAACTGTGTATGAAGGAGTGTTGAAGGAATTTTTAACTGGTTATTCTGCTCTTCAGTAACTTGAACTAAAAGCTAGTGTTGGCTGAATTTTGTTATTTGCTAGTAATTACAGGTGTGGGGGTAGCCACATGCTTTGATTTCCTGTCCTTGCATATTTAAACTGGTGCATGTGAAATAATTCCTGCTTTAAAACTTCAGCTTGGCAAGCTAAGAACTTGGTTATATTCAACTGGACGTATAAGAGAATTTAAGTACCTATTTCTGCACTTTTTATTTTAAAAAATACAGTATTTAAATTGATTTAAACTGTGTATGAAGGAGTGTTGAAGGAATTTTTAACTGGTTATTCTGCTCTTCATTGAAACTGCCCGCCCCTCAGCCTGCCTCTGGGCCCATCTCATTTGCTCACTCAACTGAGTGCAGTGAGATCATATTCTGATTTCAGGCACTCCTACTGTGTACAAAGAGAGCATCTGGGAAATAGAAAAAAATTAAGCTTATTTCCTGCCTTTCTTGTTAAGTGGTACAGACTATTTGTAGGCTTCTGAGCCCCCAAGCCCTTCTGTGTTTGAGGGAAGCCTTCTAGCTTGTTTTTTATTTTTCTTGTAACTAGCCAGTTTTCTAGTTTCAGCACTCAAATCTGTTTCTTTGATCTCAGCACTTGTTCAGAAAAAAAAAAATTTCATCTGCTTTTACTGTACTTGTGTTTTTACCTACTTCTTTTTACTTTTGCATCATCTTAAAATACTCAATTGTATTTATTACTGCTTGGTGTAACTCATTCTAAGCCTTTTGGTTTAAACACTTGGGCTTCGACCAGTTAGTTGTTTTGCACTGAGAGGGTTTGTGGTCTGCACTGTTGTGGCAGAACAGGTAGCTTACATCCTTCTAGGTTGAGAACTGCTGATTGAGGGCTCAGTGTCTGTTATTCTAAAAGTGTATTAATTCTGGTTTAAGTACTTGGGCTTTCAAGCCAGTTATTTTACATTAAGAGGGTTCGTGGTCTGCACTCTTGTGGGAGGAGAGGCTGGACTCTGCCCTTCTGAGCTGGGAATTTCTGGTTAAAGGCTTATAGTGCATGCATATCTGAACTGTTTCTTACTGAAGTTGGTGCGCCTTGTTTGCTGTGGCATAGACTGGATTCGGGCCTGCTGGATCTAGCTTTGTTTGTGTAACTTGAGCACTAATCCAGACATTCTCTAAAGTATTCAATGGTATTTATTACTGCTTGGTTGTAACTTGATTAAAGTGTAGCTATCATTCAAGTCTTTTGGATTAAGCACTTGGGCTTCAGACCAGTTGTTTTACATTAGGAAGGTTTGTGGCAAGCACTGTGGTGGCAGGACAGGTAGCTTTCATCCTTCTAAGTTGGGAACTGCTGATTGAGAGCCCAGTGTCCAAGTGTATTAGTTCTGGTTTAGGCACTTGGACTTCAGGCCAGTTATTTTACATTAAGAAGGTTCGTGGTCTGCACTCTTGTGGGAGAAGAGGCTGGACTCTGCCCTTCTGAGCTGGGAATTTTCTGGTTAAAGGTTTATAGTGCCTGAATATTTGAACTGTATCTTACTGAAATTGGTTCACCTTGTTTGCTCTAGCATAGACTAGATCCAGGCCTACTGAATCTAGCTTTGTTTATATGCTTGTTGTTTGTTTGCTTGTTATTTCCCTGGAAGCTAATTCCACCTAATACGCAACTTCTCAGCTTCTGTGGATCACTAGTGATATCTGCATTGCTTACTGTACTTATTTCCTTGTTTCACTTGAAAGAAAGTTACTGTTTGTCGGTTTTGCATTTAGTTACTTGTAACACATTGCACTCAAGCTACCTGGCACTTGCTCACTAAAGCAATTATATAAGTCAGCACTAAAAATTAAAAGCACTACACCCTCACTCCCCACTGGCCCTTGTTTTCAATTAAGGATTTCCCAATATTATTCTAGCATGTCCAAAGGTCAGTTGTCAATCTCCTCTCCGGTCCAGCTGGTGAATCTGGGAATCTTGAGGCAATGTTATAACTGCCTCATGTACACAGACAACCCTCTCCTCCTCCCACATAACACAAATACTTGAGAGATGCAGCTATTTAGCCAAACTGGAGGCTGAGCTCTCTCAACTCAGGACTGGCAAGACCAGACAGGAGGAGAAGGCAACTACACACACCACAAAACCAGCCTCACATAATGCTACCACTCCACTGAATCAAACACATAAACACACAAAGACATACTCGAGGCTCTGAGTAAAATTTACCTAAACAGCAGAGGCCTCCAAAGCAGACACCCAAACAACTGCTACCTCAAGACACCCCACAAGCAACACATAAACCACAAAAGCAGTGTGCAAAGCAGTCACAGCCCTTAAGGCCAAATACAACACCAAACATACTTGTCATAGGTGACTCCATAGTCAGACACACTGACGTCCCACTCACCAGGCTGAACAAGGAGAGGGTCACAGTAAGCTGCCTATCGGGCGCTAGAATCCGCCACATAACACAAGCACTGGTCACTCCACGGCAAGTACAAATATGACACAGTCATTGTCCATGCTGGTGTGAACGACCTGAGACGCACCTCCCTGGACTACATGAAAAGAGACATAGAGGAGCTCTCTGATTATGTAGCCCAGGCAGGTATGACCCTAACCCTGAGCAGTATCCTTCCTTCACCAAGAATGATGCCACAATATAGAGACAAGATGATCAGCTTTAACAATTGGCTTAATGTCTGGTGTCATTCAAAGGGGATCCAGTGTCTGTCTGCCTGGGATGACATGCTTGACAAGCCACGCTGCTTCAAGGGACGGCTTGCACCTGTCACCCTGGGATTCCGGATATTGGCTAAGGCTCTTGCCACCCCCATAGTGCCTTTTTAGGCAAGGCTCAAATTCTAAACCTACCACCCTAAAAAACAAAAATGGGAAGAAATTGAGGGTAATGCTGCTCAATGCCAGAAGTCTAAATCTCAAAATGCACGCACTCGAGGCCCTTCTCAGTATGGAGAACATCGATGTCTGTGCTGTAACTGAAACCTGGTTCAAGGCTCCTGAGAGCACCCGGCACTATTAGGTTTTACCTCATATCATGCGTTCGCCCCAAAACCCGGACCACTCCACAAAAGGAGGGGTGTATCCATATTCATAAAGGATACTCACACCTCCAGGTTGGTGGCAACGCATGAAGCTTCGAAACCATCCAGGTGCAACTAACCATAGGCAAAACTGCTCTACAAATTGTAGCATGCTACAGGCCACCCTCTCAAACTCAGGAACCCCACACAGCCTTCCTGAAGACACTGGAGGGTATAAATGTATCTCCAAACACCATCATATTGGGAGACTTCAACTACCCGAATATAGACTGGGAACATTACTCAAGCCCTAACTTTCTAGCCCAACGGTTCCTGGAGTTCATAAATTCAAATGCCATGGAACAGCTAGTTACTGTTCCCTAGAGGAGAAAATATACTAGATCTCATTGTCACAAACATGGGGACAAAATGCTCCACACCCGAAGTATATCCCTCATTGGTGAGATCTGATCATAAACTAATCTCACTGGAAATCCACATCCGCCCCACCCCAAACAAAAGACCATAGTGAAGAACTTCTCTAAAGCAAACTTCACACTACTCAAGACTGGTGTGGTATCCTTCAAGGCCCCTGAGTTAGAGGAAACCACAACCCAAGCTGCGGAAGCCCTTACAAATGCCTTCTATGAACACCTCCAGGACTGCATGGATCAGGCAATCCCAAATAAAACCAAGACTCTTTCCACAAAGGGCAAACGTCCAGTCTGGTGGACCCCAGCCATTAACAAACTTTACAATAAGAGGAGAAAGCTATTACATGATAGAACAAAATCCATAAAAGGGAAGTCACCCTGATCATTATTAGTAAAAAATACGAGCACTCATAAAATCAACTAAGGCCAATTTTGAGAGAAAAATTGCCATGGATTCAAAGGACAATCATAAGGCCTTTTTCAGCTATGTTAGGAACCTGGGTGGAAACTCACAGATATGCTCAGAATTAGTCCAAAATGATACAAAAATCACTGAACCCACAGACATTGCCAACATACTGGCAGACAGGTTCAGTGCAAACTTCACCCCTCTCCCCTAAAGGAGAGATAACTATCCCAGCCGAGTGTAGCCTCCCAGACATCTCAAATGCGCAGGTGAAAGCTGCTCTCTAAAGCTAAAAACACAGCATCAATGGGACCGAATGGTGTCCCCGGCTGTGTGCTACACGAGCTAAATGAGGAATTAAACCGCACATAAGGCAGCTGTTTAATCTCAGCCTTACCACAGGATACGTGCCCAAGGAGTGGCGACGGCAACTGTGGTCCCACTCCACAAAGGTGGCCTCACGGACCCTGGTAATTACCGCCCCATAAGCTTAACAAGTCTAGTCTGCAAAGCTATGGAGAGGATCATAATGGAGCTCATAAACAAAGATATAGGGGACTTGCAGACATTGGACCCGACCCAGTTTGGCTTTGTCAAGGGAAGATCATGCCTTTTGAACTTGGTCGACTTCTTCAAATAGTCACCAAGGCCATTGATGAGGGAAAGGCAGTCCATACAGCCTACCTTGACCTTGCAAAGGCTTTCACACAATACCCCACTTGGGTATTGTAGAAAACTTACCAGCTTAAATGTAAACCCATATGTCACAAGATGGGTTGCAAACTGGCTTAAGGACAGAACCCACAGGGTTAGAGTTGCTGGCGCTGTGTCAGACTCCAAGCCGGTCACAAGTGGTGTCCCACAGGGCTCGGTCCTTGGCCCTATTGTTTGGCATCTACTTCTCAGAAGTACAGGCCAACATGGGAGGACTTTGGCTGACAAAGTTTGCAGATGACTGCAAACTGGGCCATAGTGGAAAGTGCATCGGACACGGATATCCTTCAGAAGGGACTCACGGAAACAGATAGCTGGTGCCAGAGCCATGGCCTGAAGTTAAACGCCAAAAATGTATAGTCATACCCTTCGGGAAAAACAAGGTAACCCCAAGCTACCATATAGGTGGCAATCCACTAAGCACAGAAGAGGTTATCAGGGACCTGGGGACCCAGGTTGACAGTGGCCTTTCTTTGACACTCACATTGCTAAAGTGGTTAGAAAGACCTTCTACATTGCCCACCTGATCATGAAGGGATTCACATCCAGATCTAGTGAGGTCATTGTTCCCCTGTACTCTTCACTTATCAGACCAATGATCGAGTACAATGCCCCATTCGGGATGTATCTCACCCGACATCTGCAGCAATTGGAGAGACCCCAAAAGTTCCTCACCAAAAGGATAAAGGGACTCCAAAATCTGTCATATGCTGCCAGATTGAAGAAACTCCAGCTCTATTCAGTCGCATACCGTCTGCTCAGAGGTGACATGTGCCTGACATACAAGGCCATGTCCAACCCGACATTAATGGACATGCTCCACCTCAAAAAATCCAAATCCACCAAAACCACTAGTGCAAGCGACTTAAACCTTAGCACGGATATAAATAGGACATGCTGGAGGGATAGATTTATCACTCAGAGACTCCCTATGCTGTGGAATAAAATCCCGGTCCATGTGAGGCAGAGCACCTCGCTGACTCTGTTCAAGAGAAATCTAGACCTGTGGATGGGAGATCGTAGGTTTACCCTGGGAATCATCTCTGGGTCACTGCTGGACAGAGGCACAACAAACTAATGGGCACAGTATTTTTTCATATAAGGGGTGGCGTAAGCCACAATAATTTGGGCTAGGCTTATAAATGCCTTAGGGCAGATAGCCTAGTATAAACCTATGAACCTATGAACCTATGAAACCATTTCACTGACCTGAAGTGTAGGAAGGGGGAGAACTTGGACCAGTGGGTCCAAGATGCATGAGCAGGAAATGTCCTAGACGTGTGTAAGTATCAATATCAAATAGTGTTTGCCAAAGTCCAGCTTGTGTATGTGATGGATAGGTATGCATAAATGTTTCTCTATCTCCTGTACAGCTACAATTGACAGGGCAATGAATGTGGATGCCTGCACCAGCAGGCTGCTAAGGCTGTTTCGCGAGGCTGGTGAGTACAAATCTAGCTTGTAGTATTAAGGGCAAATAAATAGAAATGAGTAGAATGTCACCTGTCAGTATTTAATAATGTGTATTGTTAGTACTGAATAAACGAGACATTAGAGTAATAGTGACGTACAGGATATATATCAATAAAAGTGTCAGTACCTGTCAATAAAACTCAAAACCCCAGACTGGTTGTGTTTACTTTGGTATGTGGTGGTATGAATCTAAATGAGTACAGGTTCTGCACAGCAACTATGGCTCTGAAAGCATTAAATAATTGAAACTCATCTGACAAAGATTGTGGAGTTGTAAAACAGGATATTAGCCATATGAAATGTTCCATGCACCAAGATCTGATACCTGAATAGTAATGCTGTGTTAACCAGTGTTTCCCAGACTGAACTATGTCAAAGTATGAATACACAGTATAAGAAATATCTGCCATGCATGAATGTCAGAATTACAAGGTCAGATTATACAACCAAGAGAGTATTAGGCAGAAAACAGTCAAACAAGAGACAACAAGCTCCTCAGGAGCTCATTCTGATGAAACACAAATTTGTTGCATTTTTTTGCACAAACAGGCACGGTTCAAATCCCAGGAGTGGTAGTAAGCCGTATGCATAATTTCACCCAGAAATATGTGAATATGTGTAGAAACAGGCAGTGTTAACAGAAATTTCCTCCACAGGTCTGCCAGGTAAGAAAAGGTATATCTTAGCTGTAAGAAGGCTGTACTTATGCATTGTGTACAACACCCATTGTCCAACCCCAAGGCTGCAAATGACAGCAAGATAAGTACATACACCAAGTAGTTTCCTCCGATAAATGTCCCTCAAGTGTCCCACTGTTACTGCTAGTGATCACTGCTGCCAACACCCAGGGTGACTGATAGAAATCAAGGCAGAGTATGGCTGTAGTGTACACACACACACACACACACACACACACACACACACACACACACACACACACACACACACAGCCACACACGCAAACACAGTATGAGTGCACATATGTAACCTTGACTATGTAAATATGAGTAGAAATAGTTAGGTAGTGTTAACAGACATTTCTTCCACAGGTCTGCCAGGTAAGGAAATGTTCATATTAGTCTTAGAAAGGCATTATTGATACACTATTTACAAACATACCACTGCCCAACCCCAGGCCATAGGTAAATGTAAAGTGAGGTCATACCTGGAGAGTAATGAGTAGAGTAATGATCACTGCAGCTGTGAGCAATTGAAGCATATACAGTTGTTTATTGACATCTCTCTCTCTTCCCCACCCTATCTGCACCAATAATCTTTACACATATATCAAAGGGTATGTTTTTCACCAAACCTACTTTTGGGGCATGTGTCCTATTGTTCTACAAATGTTTGATTATTAATGTTCCCTTTCAAATACTATCACTGGTGGCCTGTTGCTATCAGTGTAACCTGCATGCTGTTATAATGTCCACTGTGGTCCCATATATGCATTTGGTCTGTTTGCTATACAACTGTTTCAAATCCATTTTATGGGGTCAATTGGAACACCCATGCATGCTGTTATAACTAATCTTGGAATGTGTTGTTCATGACTAACCAACATATGTTGTAAAACCTCAATACCGTATCATGTCTGGGAAGGCCGATCCCAGTGGATCCACTTGTCCCGCCTCATTTGGCCATGGGACCAGGCCACAGCACATCTGGGATCTAATCTGAGACCTCCCTGTCCACTGGTCCGGCACCACCTTTGGGTGGAACCATCTCAGGGGATGCAGAGACAGATCACTGTCAACCGTAGTCAGGTGCAGGGTTTGGTGCATAGCGAGCTTTGAAAGGAATTTGGAGATCAGCTATGCCAGCTTAAGGGCCGTGTGGCACATCTTGAGGGTCAGCCTGCCCCTCCTGCTAAGCCCCCAGCACAGCCACCTTTGGGGCTGTGAAAGTGCAGTGGTGACTGCTCATGGGTTGGGACCTCAGTCCCACTGTATCCATTTAGGGACTTGTGGGTGTCCAATTCCCAACCACCCTCCCTGTCCAAGGTGTTTACCCCCCACACATGTGTCATATACCATCCTTGTCTTGTCCATCATGTCTGTCTTCCTACCCAACTTACCTCCCTAATTATACCTACTATCTTTCCCCAACATCCCACTATCACCTTAAAAAAAGGGCAATCTGTTCCCAAAAAATTACACCCCATGCATAGCTGTCCATGTCACACACATGTCCACTGGACACGTGTAATCTGGTCCAATTGGCTTGACAACACATTACTGTTGTCCCCACCCCTCTCTTAGGAGTTTGACTGTCCAAATGTACGTCCAAATTATGTAGAAGTGCACAGCTGTTGCTGTAGAAGAAATGGACAGCTATGGCCCTTCCCTACTCCCATCCTGCACATCCCTAGATATCTCTCATATTGTTTTTCCCTCTGCATGCCCCTTTTTTTACCACTGTCCTATCACCCCTTTCTTCCTTTCTTTTAAAAAATTTAGCACAGGGGTAAGTGGGAGTAAGCGGCGGTAAGCGAGTTTGCGAGAAGCAAAGTGATGCCTACACAGTTTAAGCATCTGTACAGTTAACTGTTTTGGCATCACTTACCATCGTGCAAACCCACGCAAATCTGCTTACAACTGCTTAAAACTGCCTTAATCACCCAGTCTCCATCAGCAACAAAATAATAAGTCTTGTCAAGTCTCAAACCCAGGACCCTGTATACACTAATCACAGCAATGTACCACTACTCCATCTCAGCTATAGAAGTCTCTGTTGCTTTTTCAAATATATCATTCAGTACAGGTATTGCATAGTAGTGAAAAACACTGTGGAATCAGTCATGTTGATATATATATATATAAATATACACATATAAGATATGTATGGTGAGATAAATATGAGAAAGTATATACAACTATTTATAGAGATATACATATAAAATATATACATGTAAAATATATACATCTATATATATATATATATATATATATATATATATATATATATAAATGGATTCCTATTACAAGAACGAAAGTTCACTACTTCCAACTTGTAATAGGAAGCCTCACTTCTGCAAAAGTTCACTTTAACGAAAGTGAACATTTGCATAAGTTTACTTCACTGAAAGTACCGCAGCACAGTGGAGGTCATAAAAACCAAGCTATGTCCTCCACTATGGTGTGATAGTCACGGACCCTAGGGTTAGGGCATGGGTTAGGGTAAGGGGATAGTTAGTAAAGCTATCCCCTTACCCTAACTTATGCCCTAACCCTAAGGTTCGTGACTATTGCACCATAGTGGAGGACATTGCTATGTCCTTCACTGCACTGCAGTCGTCACTGACCTTAGGGTAGGGCACGGGTCATGGTAAGGGGATAGCCCTACAGGCTATCCCCTTACTATGACCCGTGCCCAAATCCTAAGGTCCGTGAGTACTGCACGGAAGTTCAGTACAACACCCGTTTGTTGTACTGAACTTCGCGTAAGTGCACTTTTGATTACATGCACTTTCGCTGCAGTGAACATTCCATGCACTATTTCGAATTAGTGAAAATTCGATCTAGTGTATGGAATCCGTATATAAATATATATATATATACATATAAAAAGAATATATATATATATATATATATATATATATATATATATATGCAAAATATATGTGTATATATATATATATATATATATATATATATATATATATATATATATATATATATATATATATATATATATATATATATATATATATATATATAAAGTCATAACATGTAGTGGAGTCATTCTTCAGCACCATACCTCTCAACCTCTTACTGCAAGAATTTCGACCAATGGTTGTGAAAATGGGGGGACAATGGGCCAAAACTAGGGACATAATGTAAATATTGCTCTTATAAATGTGGAATGTTGCTAGAATTACAGGGTAAGTTTCAGCATATATGTTCTGAAGGATGTGAGTTCAGAAAATGAAATGTATGTCAACACTTACTGACAGGAATCCTGACATCATCACACTGATGTACCAGAGAAATACAATTCCTGTCTACATCTTACATGAAACCAGGCATATGCTTCAAGCTCCATTACACACTGTATGCAAGCAAAGCCTGAGCACCATTGACATCCCATCTGCAACGAACATGCCCACTGTCATCCCTCTACACAAACGTGAATGATGAATGGTGGTTTATGCAATGTACTGGCCCTTATTAGGGGAACATGACACATCAGGACCAGCAGAACAATGCATGTTCATACAGTGCTGCTAGGTACAGGGGTATGATGTGTTTGTAAGTGGGGGCTAATGATAGTCAATATTCCTGTGCTGGCTCTGTAAAGAACTCTGGGCAATGTCTGAGTTCCTGTGATGTGTTTCGCTGTTTACGTCTACCAGGTGCCATGCAGCAGCAACCACCTTACACTGATGCAGAGACAGCAGCCATCACAGAAGCTGTAATCTTAAACTATGCCATTCTTTTTGGCCATAGCCAGCAAAATCTGCAGGAGTAGATTGCCCCATGGGATGAGATCATCCACAGAGTGAACATCTTGGGCCACCATGGAGTCACATATGATCAGGTCAGATATAGAGCAACTGACCTATGTCATGTCTAGCAAAGGGCTGCTGCTGTAGAGAGAGACTGTACTGCTACCAGTGGGAGGAGCCACCTAATTCATGGTGAAATGTTATTCAACCATAAACATGCTCTCCAATGAAAAAAATTATACCAACCAGAGGTTTTGCCAAACAACCCAACAGCCAGATAATTATTATTCCTGATACTGAATAAATGTGTTTTCCTATAAACACCCACAAGATTTCTAAGATCTCAATCTTTAACACATTTATAGATAGTTAATAAATCACCCATAGCTACCTTATACTTAATTGTAAATAGAGATAATTTTGTAAACCTACTATAACAACTCATTTTCCTCATTCCATAGTTTTCTTTGTAAAACATATTTGAATTATTTCCAGTCTATACAACTGCACCCTGCTGCACACATAAATGGACCCACAATATTCTATAATAGGTCTAACTATAGTTTTATAAATTTGAAGTAAAACCATCTTCTCGCTGCTATGTTTCTGAATATGATATTCATTTCACAGTAGCATCTTTAACTATACCCAGCAAATAGGAACCAAAATGTAAAATAATTAGCAATATGTAAACACTGAAGTTATGCAGAGCATAATAATAATTGGGATTCACACCCCAAAAATGCATAATATATGTTTTAACTAACATTAAATGTCATGTCTTTAGTTGTAACCCATTTAAAATATCCAGATATGACTGAAAAGAAATAAAAAAATCAATTAATCCAGAAATTGTGGTTCTAACTTTTACATCATCTGCATATTTATTCATCCAGAATGTATTATTACCTGAAATACTAGTCATAAAATGTCAAGTAAAACTGGACCCAAAAGTGAGCCTGTGGAACACCAGCGGTTAAATCCCTCTTATCTAACAAAGTATGACCAATCTTTATCCCACATCTTCTTCCAGTCAACCAGTTAGTTATCCATCTGATCACATACTCATTTGTACATTTTTTAATAAAGAAATAGTTCTGCAATGAGGCATTGTATCAAAGGCCTTTGACATATCCAAATATATAATATCAGCAGCTACCCTTTCATCTAATACTTTCCGTAAATTATCATAAAATGAAAGTAAATTTGAACCACAAACCCTACTAGATACAAAACCATGGTGAGTAGAATCAAACCTCCCATCCAGGAAACTGTGTTTCGAAATTACCAATTCAAAACATTTACTGGTAAGATTAATTGGTCTAAAATGTTCAACCTTACAATGATCACCACCCTTAGGCATGGGCACAATATGTGCTAATTTCCAAATTGCAGTCACATAACCTGTTTCAAATTTTCTTTGAAACAGAAAACACAAATAAGGGGAAAGTTCCCTAATTACAACTGATAGGAAAATACCATCAGGACTTGTGTCTGAGCTATGTTTAACAATACTTAATAAATCATCTGAACTCAGCTGAAATAGGAATATACAATCACCAGAAACTGCAACTGAAACCTTTCTATTTTCTGAATTTTTATCTAAGGAAACAAAATGTTTTCGGAAAATTATTAGACAATAAACTAGTGTCAGTAGCCAAATTGTTACCAATAGTGATAGCTCAACCCGAATATCCATCCCTTTTGCAATGCTTCAGATGGCTGTAAAAAGCCTTTTTATTGTGTAGTGCATTATTTACCAAACTGTTTTCATAACTGTTCCTGTTAAACTTATTCAGTCTCCTTAGGTTATTCTTAACCATCCTAAATGTAAGTAAGCTTTTCTTACCCAGTCTCTTCTTCATTTTTCCCCATAAATTATGGATCCTGCTATACAAATTATCCAAGAAACCATTCTACCATGGAGTTTTTTACCAAAAGGTTTTAATGACAACTACTGGCACAAAATCTTCAATCAATTTATATGGAAAACTATAGAAAATGGTCCACTCTATCACATCATCAACTTGGCTATCTTCAATTCCAATTAGATAACTCCCAAGTTATCCTTTCATAATCTGCTCTATAAAAAGCTAACCTAAACCCCAGATTATCAATGTTTTAGCAAGTCTTGAAAATTGATATGTCCAAATAATACAAGAATAATCAGAGCCCATAAGTTCTTCATATGCTTCACAATCTTAACAAGGTCATAGTTTTTACCCATACTATATACAAAATATTAACACCTCTGGTAGGAGATGATATAGAATCAGAATATATTCCTGTACATTTACTAATATCAGTGAATTCACCAATTAAACCTTTATTTGAATAAAAACCTTGCCAATTAGTACAAGGAACATTTCAATCACCAGCAATGAAATCAAAACCTTCTCCAAAAAGTGTTATTGATTTGCAAAATTCTGTATGTTCTCTCTAAGTATGGCATGGAAGCCTACAGAAAATGTAATTTGAAATGCTTTCCACCACAAACCAGCTTAACTGATATTATTTTAAAAAATTCCATTTTGCTATATAAACTATACTTCAAGCCACCCGAACATAAATAGAAATGTCTCCACCTCTCCCTACCTGTTTTGTTCCGTGATAAGCTTTATACCCCTGGTAAAATTATTGGTACATTATTTACTGAGAACCAAGTCTCAGTAATCATAACAACTTGATAATTATTGCCTGACACCCTTCCCTGAAACTTTTTATTTAAACTTCTAGCATTATACAAAAAGAATTTCACACTAAGTTCCTATCAGTACTTAATGGAAGGTCTATGTTTGCTTATCGGAAAAACATTACAGTGAATGGCTACTAATCAAAATTTAAACAGCGGAAAGTTTAACATTCCGAAAAAGTTTAACAATTAAACTAATTCATTGTATCGCCATAGCTGGCCAACATTACGATCATAGCCAACCAAGGTGTGGGGTTCTGCCCACCACACCCCCCAACTACATATAATAACTCTAAGATCACACTTCATTGGGGAACAGGGCAAATTTTCAAAAGTTCCCTTCACTTACCTTACGCATTGTGGAACTTTCTGGTTGTTGGCCAGCTATGGCCATTCGATGAATTATTTTTCACTGTTAAGTATGTTTGGAATGTTAAACTTTCACTATTTAAAATTCATTTAGTAGCTGTCCGCTGTAATGTTTTTTCGATATGCAAACATAGACCCCTTAATGGAACCCTAACAGTTCCATTTTGTTAAACTAAGTGTTCTCCCTATTCTTTTTCACTTTTTTCTACACTTTTACATTAAATTCTATTTTTGTTTTGTTTCCTGGGTATGGAGTTAACTTGTTGAAGGCAGCAGTGGTTATTCTATGGCTGAGGAAAATTTTCTGCTGTTTCTGAATGCTGAATATTCTTGGCTGGAGTCCTGCCTTTATCACTTTATCTCCTTAGTTTAGCTGTGCTAGGCAATGATCTATCCAGCACTGCAAAGTGCTGCATTGGACAGACGTAGGCACTATCAGTTTCAAGTTCTGTCTTAGAAACTATAGTTAATCCAGCATTCTAGTTAGAGCTATACAAATCACAAAGTAAATCAGTGCCACTGACCTCAAAGCTAATCTAGATCAAAATGTTTACAGCATATTGTTTTTGGAGCCTGGACGTAATTTTACCTGTGTTTATTATTTTGCCTTAAATCAATACTTTAATCAGGTGCCAAAATATTCTTATCTTCTTCTAGTCTGTCTTAACATCCACCAAACTGACTTTATAGCCAATCTTAGAATATTTACTGTATATTATTATCTTAGTGCTCAAACCTAATTTAATCTACATTTATTATTTTTCTTTGAACTCATACTTTAATCCAGGAGATGAAATACTATTATCTTCTCTTATTCTTACTTAACATCCATTATTCCCTTAGTCTGAAATTGAAGGTCAGTCAGCTAGTAATTCATCTGTTGCCAGCATCATAGCACTTGGTATACTCAGGCGATGAAAAAATGCTTGATGCTTGCAAATAATGACCTTTCCCTTAGCTCATCACTAGTTTTGAATGATGTGAGTACCTAGCCAAATTTGAGAACCTGCTCTCACAACCAAACACATCCTGTGGGTATCATTCACCTACATCGCACCCTGCACATACCAATAGTAAATTATAATATGCTGAGGCAATTAAAAATCCTTGCCCAAGGATTAACAGTCAAGTTGGAGCAAGGCCCGGCATACACCAAGCATTTCAACACTGCTGTGCTAGGCAGCAGTCTGTCACCAGGAAACAGTATATCTTAAACACATTATACTAAAAGACTATATAAGCACAACTGGAAATGCATTAGTGCTTGTTGACTCGATAGAAAGGTACACTGATTCTGCACTCAGAAAAGTGGACAAAAGCAGGGTGATTGTGAGTTGTCTCTCTGGAGCCAAGATTGCTGATATTACAAGGACCCTGAGGAACCTTAAACCAGACAAATATGATTATGATATGGAGGTGGTCCTTGCTGGAGTAAAGGACCTGGCATACAAAACCCGGAAGAGTATGCAGAGAGACATCACAGAGCTCTCCATGCATGTCACAAATGCAAGAAAGACCCCCGTATTTAGTGTAATTCTTCTATTACCAAAAATGAAGATGAAATACAAAGAAAGAATGATTGGCTTTAACAGCTGGTTAAATCATTACATACGAGTGATGACTCCAGGTGCATTTGCAGTTAACACCTACTGACACCTCTAGGCATCAAATATTGCTTGTTCATATTTGCATTAATAATTTCAAAACCATGCCATATACAAGGTTTAAAAAAAAATCATCTTAAAGCTTACACAATAGCAAACTCAGCTGCACTAATATTTGACCTCTATCTAGTGCAGGTAAATAAATATTAACTGTTGTTTTTATGATATTCATTTATATAGATATAATTTTCACAATTTTCAAAATATTTCAACAAAAAGTAACACAGAACTCCTTAGACTCATATGAAAGTTCTCAAATGGATGAATAAAATGCTGCAGACAGTATGTGTACAGCTTCAGTGGTTGCTGAGATATTTAAGTTGTTTGCAAAATATTACAAATGCAATAGTTACTGTGTTTACCGTGACTTATAAAACTCAGTTTAAGTGCTAGCACCTAAAGAATACTACCACTGTAAAAAGAATTTCTGCTGAAGAGTTTGCCACTTACATTTCTTTAGTAACCCCTATAATCCCAGAGATATGAACATTTGTTTGAAATGTGAGGGCATAATTTGATTATGTCAAAAGGCTTAGGCTCCGCCTATTAGAAGTTACAGTGCAAACTTCCTCATCTCCATTGGAGTGAATGAGTTAAATACTGCTGTAATTCTAGGGGTAACCAGTACATGTCAGCATGGAAAGAGATACTTGTCAAGCATACTGGCTTCAGGAATGATGGTTTGTTCTGCTCATTCCAAGGTTTCTGCATGTTGATGAAAGAATTTGCAGTCTGCATTGTGCCCTTGTTAGGTAGCATCCAGCTAATGGACATCTAAACCTAACAAGTCAACCACTGGACAAAATGGCTGCATTAATGCTAGAAATCTGAACAACAAACTAACAGACCCTGAAGCCCTCTAGCATTTGGAGCACATCCACGTATGTGTTGTTCCAGAATCCTGGTTTAACTACCCAGAGAGTGCTCCTTCAATACTTGAGGGAGCAATTAACTTGTTTAAACTTGATAGAAATTGCAGGCATATCTATATTTGTTGGAGACCACATTACTTCAAGATGGATATCTAGAGATCCACAAGTGAAATTATCGAGACTGAAATCACATTACATTGGATTACCTAACAGGTCATAGTGGGCTACAGGACACCATCTATGTCCCGAGAAAATAACAGAACATTCCTAAATACTGTTCATTAGCTCCTTATGAGTATGAAGATTGTTACCCTAGATGATTAACTATCCAGTGATAAACTGGGGGACATATAACACTGACTTAGGATATGTGCAAAAATTCTACAATATAAAAAGCAGACTTCTCTGGACCAAATTGTTAAAGAAGTCTCTAGAGGACAACATATACTTGACCTGGTCCTAATAAACATCACATCTATATATGCTAGCCCCCAGTGTATCTCCCCTCACTCGTAAATTCAAACTACAAAAAAAGTAACCTTCTCCATTAAAATCTCCAAACTATCAGAAGCAAATATCACAGAATTCAAGGACTTCATATATACAAATTTCTCACAAGTCTAGGATGAAGTATTCAAATTCAAGTATAATGGTATCTCCCATAATGTTGATACTGCAAAACATTACACAGACAAGTTCTACACATACCTAGGCAAATGAAATAACCTGCCAGTCCCTTATAGATCCAAACGTATTTGGGAGTTTAAAAACAAACCAGTGTGGTGGCACACAATCATTAATAAACTAGATAATATGAGGAAGAAAGTCCTTAACCAATATAGCACAAGAAAAAACACCCAAATTAAGGAGAATATCAGACAACTGTATAAAATAGAACCTCAAAAAATAAAGGCATCCCATGAATGCAAACTAACTACAGAAGCCAACGATGACTCCAAATCTTTAATTATGTCAGGAAGATAAGGAACAATGCACAGCATTGCTTAGCTCTTACTCTTAATGGTATTATCTGGTCTTATCTAGTGGCTATTGCCAACATGCTGGTAAGCAATTTTAGTGACAAGTTCACCACAGAGACATCTGCTCCAATACTACTTATCCAAGATGGAATCAAGAAGCCAACCATCCCAAACGAATGTGTGCTGAAGGTGCTGTCCACAACAGAGGACGCTTCATCCAGGGAGGCCAACATACCCCAATGCCTAACAAAAGAGCACTAAACAAATATTTAAGGACCCACTCCTCAGTCCCTTTAACCTGATCATTGCAATGGAAATTATCACAAAGGTGTGGCTTAGTCTTGTTGTGATGCAACTACACAAAGGCTGCCCACCACTGACTCCAGGAATTACAGAGCTATCAGTCTAATGAATCTTATATGCAAAGTGATGAACTGTATCATAACTGACTTAATTAACTATGATATCAAGAAGCGTATCAGGCTTGATCCCCAGTGGTTTGGCTTTGTCAAGGGCAGATCTTGTTTGATGTATGTAGTGAGCTTCTTTGAGAGTACCAGTCAGGCTGCTGACTGCAAGCAAGATGACCACGCAGTGCACTCTGACCTTGCCAAGGCATTCAATGCCACATGCAAATATAAAGATAAGCTGAAGGAGTTCCAAACTGACCCATATGTGGTTAGGTGGATACCATTTGGCTTAGCGACAAGACTCACACAATAAGAGTAGTGGTGCATCCTCTAAGAGTATAAAGGTAACCAGTGGTGCCCCTCAGAGATTTGTGATTGGTCCTCTGCTATTCAGTATCTGCTTCTAAGACCTTCATATATTAAACAGGGATCTCTGGTTACCAGAGGTCATGCGCAACTGCAAGTTGTGAGCTGTCATCAAGTCTTCCTCTGATTTATAGGCATTCCAGCAGGAAATTATACTGGTCAATAGGTGGTATACAAAAAATGTAATTAAATTCAGTTCTAAAAAGTGCAACATTGTCACATTTGGTAAGCAATTCCTAACTTCTACTTATAGCATAGAAACTACACCACTCCAAAATAAGGATGTACTGAGAGATACTTGAATGGCTATCTCTGTCACGTTTGACCATTACATTGCAACAGTAGTTAGGAAATCCTTTTACCTTACACAGATCATAGGAAAAGGCATTTCCTCTAGATCAGAAGTCCTCACCTCTCTGCACTCCACACTGATAAGACCCATCACTGATAACAACACCTCCTTTGGAATGTACCTTACTAAGCATATGAAGCAATTGGAAAGACCCCAGAAATTCTAACCTAAAAAGATGATGGGCTTAAAAAAATCTGAGCTATCAGGAGAGACTGGAGGCTATATCTCTATGTTCACTACCACAAGCAAACCCAGAACTCCCACAATTTCTTACTGTCCCTCAAAAGAGTAAACAAAAGACAAACAAAAATTTGAGAAAATAACCAGTATTAACAGACTAGCATTAAATGTCATTTAAAAGTACACAAATTGGATAGAATTAAAAAAAAACATTCCTGATGTCTTTTGGACTGGTAGCAAGGTCAAATCTGGATCAATCCAGTAGCTGTTTGCAGCAAGAACATGCAATGCAGAACATCCCAGCCAAATACAACAGCAAGTCCTGCTATGAAATACAGTTTAAACCTACACTCAAAACACACATCCAGTCAGAAAAACAAACTCACATTAAGCTGAGAACAAGCAGACAGCCCCAAAATAATTCCAAATTCTCTATTCTCACTGGAAGAAGGCAAAAAGTGTCTCAACAATTCTGGTACAAAAAGCACTATTAACTTATTTGTAGCGAATGCACTTTGAAAACATACAGTTCAAACAGGACTGAAAAAAGAACTTCCTTGATGTCTGTGACACTGGTAGTAAGGTTAATTCTAGTTACAACTGGCCAATCCAGTAGCAGTGTATAGCAAGGAAATTCAACACAGAGTAGTCCATCTGAGAGATCAGACATCCTTATGTTAATATTTGATATTCTTTTGGTGACTTTCAGCATTCAGAGTTCATAATACACTGCAACAACATGCATTACTATTTAGGCATAAGCGTTAATTTTCCTTCCTGTTTGATCTATGGAAATAAGATAGTGATCTGAAGCTGAACAAAGGCAACATGTTTCAGATAAAGAGGAGCACAGTGCACAGTAGGATGGAAGGTGGAAAAGCATGTATGGGCCTAAGCAACATCCGTTGTAAAGTCGCATTGTTTCTCTGCTGTTTATGATTAGGCCAGGATGAGAGAGGAAGATGCAGCCTGTACATGTTGAGTACAGTACAGTACATTGTGACATTTTACTAGCAGGGGTATATACATATTCACTCCAACAATTGTTTTGTCTGAGCTCATATTTTTTATTCTCCGAAGTATAATTATCTAATATTTTCTTAAATGTATCCAAGTAATCCTTTCCATTAAAGTCCTACATAGAGGAATCCACAACTTCACTAATTATATATCCGCTCTTAGCTACCAGCAATCGCTGCAGTCACTACAGACTCCCTGCTTAAGAGGGGCTACCAACCAATGTTACCTAAATACCTTTATTATAACTTTGTTACAACAAGAAAGGTAATGCAGTGCTATAGTTAATAATACAGAGGGTTAACAGTGATAGCAACAAAATGAAGCACTCCAGAGGATGGCCTTGCTACTGGTTATTAATATTCAAATTCATTTTTTGTGGTGAAAATGGAATTCAACTTGTTCGGTAGTTATGTCAAACTCAGTTTTAGAAAGTGAGAGCTGTTAAAACAGACTAAATTACTTATTATTCCTGCTCTGCTTGCTTCAGAAAGTTTTAGTCCTAGCTTCAAGATCTGACCCCCTCTAATCCTGTTGTGAGTGTTTCGACCCATAAATTCTACTGGGAGCCCATATTTGTCCAGTCTTCTTGGAGTGAAGCAATTCAATCCTGGTGTAGGCCTTTTGACTCATGTTTATCATGCTGTGTGTTCCTAGACTCCATGTATTCTATTGGATCCCATGATTGTGTTAATCTCATACAAGCTTCATGATTCTGAAATTCTTGCAAGGAGCATTTTGGTTCATATAATCCTGTCAAGTATCCCCTAAATGTATGAATATGATGTTCCAACATCTGTTAATCTAACTAGGGCCCTGATTTGATTATTTTTTTGCAAAAAGCCTCCTGAGTTCTTTAAATGCCACTGGAATTATTTTAATTCCTGATGAACCCTCCCGAGTTTACCAGTCCACTTGGAATCATAGGGATCTTACTTAATACTGCAGAAGGTTATCTGACTTTGGTACACCCCAGTTGTATTGACTTTATATGAGCAAGGTGACCCTAACTTTGTTAAATCTTTTTAACACTTTGATTCCTCCAGCTGACAATATCATTCTGGGTTAGCCTTCTCCCTGTGGTGGCTACTCATTCTGTTAGAGCCAAAAGCTGAACAGAGTATTCTCTGGGGCTAACAGATTGTAAGGTGATCATTTTTTTCACTTTGCCCTATCCATTATAACAATTTCCTCCACAGGCATTGGTACTGCCTACAGCCTGTCACAAATACACATGCTCTTGCATGTAGCACTGCATGGCATCAGCGCCTCATCCATTCAAACGTGTAAAATATCCCATGCCATACATAGAGAATGCTGCCATTACCAGAAATGCCTCACTCACCTCATCCTGGAATAGTTATTTTAAATAAATTCCTTCTCTAATCAAGATGCTAAATGAACTCAGAAAACTACCACATATGATTTGGCTGGGAAATGACTGCTAATCATGCTGCTGCTACAAAACAAAACTATATAGATGGCAATAATAACTTTTTGGCTAAACTAACTTTATTACTGTAATATGACTCACCAGTTTTACTTTGCTGATATCATCAACCAACAACCTTGTGGAGCATGTTACTCTGTACTAACAGATTCACTAAAACTTATGCTACTCAAGACATGCAATTCTAAACCCGATCCTCATTTCTGCTGGTGGTACATTCTTTGAAAGATGTGGCCTGTTATATTTTTTCTCTATTTATTTTCAGTCTTATTGCTATTTTTAATTCATATAACAGCACTACACTAAAGTCTTATTCACAGGTTTCATCTTTTCCAAACTTCCACTCAGTGGCAGGAGTCAGGAATTGTCTGCATCACTCCCTTCAACATACTTTCTACAGTTTTATTTTCACCACTACAGATACATGTTTTATTTATGGGTTTATATTCATGTGACATTTAAATTATAGCCATTTAATTATCTGCAAGACACAGGCATTCATATACTTCCACTGTCTTTAAAGCATTTTCCTTATGCATAATAATAGTATACGTCTGTATATGATTAAACATGCTCCAAAGGGTCTATATTATATAATCGAACTTTCAAAACTTCGAATTCCATATGTTCGACAACATATGATCGAAGTTCGAAAGTTCGAATATATAATAAAAAAAAAAAAAAAAACGTACCTTAACAGTGCAGCCAGTTGGGCAAGCCCACCACACCCCCCTACTTAAATATACCAACTCCGAGATCGCACTTCACTGCAGAAAAGGGAAATTCTCCCATTCTGCACTGAATGGCACTGTTATGCTTAACCTTCGAACACTTGAAATGTCGATCATATGGCATTGACCATATGATGTTCGACATTTTAAGCGTTCAAGGTTCTAATAGGAACCATCTCCAAATACAGTTAATTCATATTTCTTAAATTCACAAGTATTTGTATAGTTATTGGATAAACATGGTTGTTATACTAAGTCATGTGGAACAGCCATCTTTAGGGTCAACAAGCTCGTAATGCACTTGTGTCATGGATTGGCTACAATAACCTTAGTAAATTAATAAATATGTTTTATATATACTCAGCTGCTGTTTAAGTCATGCAGGTTGTACTGCCAGAGTTACTATGAACTGAAGAGATGTCTCTCTCAAGTCATTCATTTTCTATAACTTGTATAAACATTTTACTACTTGTTTATGCAACCTCTCAAGATGAACAAATTGCACAGTTGAGAAGTTGGTATCTTTGGAACAGATGTATGTGTTCACTGAAAATGTAGCTGTAATGAAACAAGCCAAAACTTTAAAATGGCAAATGTCACTGAAAATAAAGCTGTAATGAGCCTGGCTCCATAGCAGCCCAGAATGGGTCCCATACTGCATCCCAGGCACCCAAGATTCAATTAGCAGCCTCGGCAGGTGGTGAGAGGGAGGAATGATATGTCATGGCCCTCTTGCCTATCATGGGGGGAGGGTTGTGCAGACTCAGGGGCATATGGAGTCAGTGCAATTTCCCTGGTAGTATTGGAGAAACCACAGTTCATATTTCCTGGTTGGGGATTGTTTGGAGGGAATACCCCTTGTAAGGCCTAGAGGACAGCATCCATGGTCAGCCCATTTGATGGCCTACCTTAGTGCTTTTCCAAGTGCATACAGTGGATTAAGAGCAACAATTAAAAAAGCTAAATAACCTCTGAGGGCTGCCTGAATGTCTCTGACCTGTTTGGCCTACTCTTACCACAGTTATGGTGAACATATGGGGAGTATATGGGTGCATTTAGCAGGTGTGGACTGATGACTGGCAGGCAGCAGAAGTAAAATAATAAAAAAAGCTGTAATGAAGCAAGGGAAATCACACTGTAACTTCCAATGGACACAGTCTAAGCTATCTGATAGAATCAAATTATGTCCTGACATTTCAAACAAATGGTCATATCTCTGGAACCATAGGGGTTACTA
Source organism: Protopterus annectens (assembly GCF_019279795.1). Classification (NCBI taxonomy): domain Eukaryota; kingdom Metazoa; phylum Chordata; order Ceratodontiformes; family Protopteridae; genus Protopterus; species Protopterus annectens. The sequence continues at coordinate 1,459,279,852 of NC_056739.1, forward strand.
AAGAAGTGCAAATGGCAAACTCTTCAGAGCAAAATGTTTTTATAGTGGTAGTATTGTTTAGGTTGTAGGTCTTAAACTAAATTTTACAAATCATAGTAAACACAGTCCCCCGGATTTACTAATCTTTCATGCAGGACTAATCTAGTCCTGCATGGAAGCGGCAGTTTAAGAGGAGGACGGCAGCACGCCATGCATATTAATGAAGGCGCTGCCTGAGCTCCAAATCCTACATTGAGCGTGGACAAGTGCAGGGGGCATGTCTGAGAGCAGAGCTCTCAGAATAAATACGCCCCTGCAAAGTAGAACAGAAGAAAGTGTAAATAAATGAGTGAGACCGCTCATAGTTGTCCACATATCCCCACCAACAGTTCCCATGTGTTCAACAGCAACAGTACATTGAAATAAAATGAAGAAACCCTTGTATTTATTTTTTTTAAAACCCCGAGTACAGCTAACCATATATGCGGGGGTTTGCCCATCACTTAGCTACGGTTAAAGCAGCTGAAAAGGCTAAAGAGGATAACAAGGAATATATATGTAAATGAAGCAGCACAGCCATAGTGAAGTGGTTAGAGCATCCACCTAACAAACAGGCATTCCCGATTCAAGTCCCACTGCAGCACATATCATTTTCCATGTAAAATCTGTATATGAACATATTTTGACATCTTTCTGCCATATAAACTACATACTAACATTTAAATGTGAACTGGAGTACTGCATTAAATGCACATGTGAAGTGTCAGTGTCAAAATGAATAAGGCACTAGTAAGCAGGTTTAAGCACAAATAAGCAGTAGTAAGTGTGTTTAAGTGTGTTTGCGCATGGGCAAGCATTGTCTATACAGATTAAGCAAAATAGAAGATAAATGAGTGTAAGAAACTGTAATCAGAGGTTAGCAGTGCTTACCATTGCACAAACCTGCTTACAACACCTTTAAAGTGCCTTAATCACTCTATATCCAATGGCCCATGTTCTTCCCAGCAACAAAGCAAACTGCCTCTGCAAGGCTCAAACTCAAGACTTTGCATACTACAGTCACAGTAGTTAACCACTAAGCCATCATAGCAATAGATATGAATGAGGTATTAGCAAACTAATCCTCACCACAGGAAAATCAAACCAAACATGTGAACTGAATCTATGTACAGTGTGAAGTGGTATAACCTGCTACATTACATAAATATGTGAACTGGAGTAATGCAGTAAGCATAGATGTGAGTGAAAAAATATTTTGAGCTGCTCTCTGCTTACTTCTGCTTGCTTGCTTGCTTACTGTGGGATTTGAAGTCTTCTTATGACACTCAGTCTTGCTGGCTGGATTCTGCTAAAATTCAAAGTCTAGTTATATTTGCATTCACAGTCTGTTGCATACAGAAACTTGCAGAATATACACTGATGAGAGAATATACTTTGCAGCATCAACTTTAAAGAGCAGTAACAAATAACTTTTTATAATAAACCAAACTGGAAAACCGTTGCAGCTTAAAAGTACTGTTCCAACTTTACTTCTCATATAGTACAGATGATGTGAGAGATATAACATTTACCTTGGGACTTGTGTCCCTACCAAACCTCTCTAACATAGCTGGATTTATACAGCTCTTTATATACAGTTTTAGTCCTGTAGAAACAATACTAAGCTTCCTTGTTTAACAATGTCTTGTAAGAGACCAGCTTTTCTGACAGTGTGAATATCCTGTAACAGTGTCCTAATGTCCATGTAGAAAAACATATTTTGAGGAAACACATTGTCTGTATTCTATTTGGATCTGTGTATATGACCATATGTTCTTGTACCAATGCTGATAAGCATATCCTGTTTTTATGAAGAAAACATATTTTTGAGAAAACACATTGTCAGAGATCAGCTTTTCTGACAGTGTGAACATCCTGTATTTTATTTGGATCTTTGTATAAAAACATCTGTTATCCTGTTTTTCCATGCAGAATAACATGTCATTGTTCTTTAAAAGCAGATTTTGCATTTTTGTTCTTGCATACATCCTGTTTTGAGTCTGTAAGGAAAAAATGTCCATTCTTTAAAAGCAGATTTTGTATTTTTGCTCTTGCATACATCCTGTTTTGAGTCTGTAAGGGAAGAATGTCCATTCAGCAGATTCCTTTTCCAAGCCATGGTCATTTAGTATGACTGCTGATCACATATTACTTAAACTTTGTTTCTGCATTTAAGCAAGCCTTTTCTTTCAGCATATTTACAACATAATTAATTTCAGATTTATATTCATAAAATCTAACAATTCCCTCTGTTTTTAAACATACTCAAAACATTTTATATAGAAAACACAAGAAACAAACCTTTAGTTTGATACAACAAATCAAAATGCAATTTTACATAGTTAATACAATGATATTAAAGTATTACTACCAAAACTGAATGTATTTAACAACTTTTTCTTTTGCAGACCATTCTGTGAAAATATTTTATCAGTTATGAGCTGTGTCTGCTTTAATGTTATTTTTTTTTTAACATGATCAATTTATTCTTTTGCAATCACAGAATTTAATTTATGACTTAGAACAGTTTCATTAACTCTTTGCAGCTGTTGAATTAACTATGAGACAATAACTACGTGCTACTGCAAGCATTTATACAATACTGAAAACACACAATTTCAATGTCATTTTAACCATAACATTGTAGTCATGTCTTTGAACTGCCCATTAACATCTTGGTAAAGTATTGAACTGGGCTTAGATAATAAATATTTGAAAGCAATTATTTTACTGGGGTAAACCAGTGATATTACAACTTGACAAATTACTTTTGAACTTATTACAATGTATCCTGTACAGTATGTATTTACACAGACTGTTTGCTATTCATGCATTTCAATCTAGTAGGTATCCTGGACCCATTTTTTCTTTAAATATGTTTTTTTCACACATATTCATTACTAGACATTTATTTAATTTGTACTGAATTCTTCTGCATTTGTACATACAATGACTATAAAGTACATTTAGTCTAATCTTACAAATTTAATAACATTAATATTAAGCAAAATCTTGGAAAATGTTTGTCTCTTTAGAAATATCTAGTGGAACTGATACCAAATCCATATGTCCTGTTATTTTAAACTACATACTCAACAATTATTAAAATATTCATGCTTTTTATACCAACATTGTTTTGCCAAAAACTTATTAAAAATAGTGACCATTCTTGCTATTAGAAACATTTATGCATTTTGCATATCTTTATTCTCTCTTGTATAGCTTTAATAAAGCAATTTTAAATCATCTCTTGTTTTTTCTAAACAATAAAATAATAACCATTATGATAGCTATTAACAACTTGTAAAATATCTTATCTTGTCAGGTTTAATCCAGTTTACCAGTATTTCTAATACACTAATACCTGTTTTTTCCTTCCCATAAAAGAGTATTGTCAAGAAGGAATGAGATATTTTTTCTTGTAGCTTTATTTTAGACCCTTATTATTTATTTTTATGTAGCTTTATTTCAGACCCTTGTCACAGTCTGTTTATACAGTCAGTGTAAAACTGAGAAAGTGCCCTCCTCTTATACAGTCAGTGTAAAACTGAGAAAGTACCCCTCCCCCTGTAGTACTTCAGCACTATTTACCTGCCCTATGCTGTGAAAATAGAATGTATGTCAGCCTAACACTATGGTTATACATTTATTTTATTAAATTATGAACTTTTGTCTGATTTGATAATTTTTTATAAAGCTTTTGCTGTTTACTACCACTAGTAGGCATTTACACCCTCCTGCATAATTGATTTGAACTGTGTATATACTATAGCCCATTTGCTGGCTGTACTTGATGCAACTGAGGTTTTTTTTTTTTTTTTTGTCCTTTTAACATTTACTTGCAAACAGATTATAAGTGACATCTATGCACAATTGTGGCATTTTATGACAATTACTAAATAGTGTGCATTTGTAAACATTTTAACAATTATGTTTTAATAACAATGATGCTTTAGGAAAAACTCAAGCTACTTATCTGGCAATCAGTCTTGTTTATCTTATCTTTCCAGCATTTCCTGTAACTATTCATTCAGTCTAGGAAGGTCTTAGCTCACATTTTATACTCTATAAACTATAGTTAATTCTTTTGGCATTTTTCCTTTAATGTGTTTGTGATTTGCATAACTATGCATTTATACAACATAAATAGACATCATTTTACAATTACCTTACATGGATTTCAGTATTTTTTTATTATTTATTTATTTAACTATTGAACTGTCCTGCCATTAATTTTACAAAAACTGTTTGAATAATACCATCTGTGATTTTTCTTCTTAAAATTCAGAACTTTAACTGTTTGGTGTTACTATATAATTATAAACAAATTGTAAAAAACAAAATAGATATTAGTTTAACCAACACATTTATATTTATATTATTTATATTTGCTGTTGTCTGACTGTTATTCTTGTGTATTGTAACAGATGTACTCTAGATGAAAAGAACATACATGCATGTCTGTCTTGTATCTGTATATCTTTATACAAGCATGTCAGTCTTGTGACTTTAAATCTTTATTCTTATTAACTATTTTTATTTAATTTTATACACTAGAACAGTTTTGTTTACCTTTTGACTGTGCTAAGAATGGCATTCATATGCTTTACTTTACTGTAGTACTGATAGATGTCTTGCTTTAACTGAATGAAAGTAAAACATTTAAGAATGATTTGTCCAGACATCAGATCCTACCATCCTACCATGTATGTTTAACCATTTTCAAAACATAAACATATTATAAAATATATTTCTTTTGCACAGATTAGCTGTGTATGCAGGACATTTCCAGTCTCTGTCAGTTCAGCTAATTTATTTCCTTTATCCTGCAACTGCTTTTGAAGAATTTCCTGGAATGTTGTATGGTCTTTCTGACATTCTTTAGTAAGCTGTTCTGCTGAATTTGAAACTCCTATGCACTTTTGAAAAGATGTATGTATAACTTGTCTAAGCTTCCTGAACTCATTATGTCTGTCTTTTAGAAGTTTACTACATTCCTTTGTAGCAAAATGTACTAGGGGTTCTATCAGTAAATGATCTGACTCACATGTGGTGACAGGACATAACTGTTCAACATCAGAATGTAATGGAAACACTTTACCCTTAGTTAATTCTTCAGATCTGTCTTTACAGTCTATTTTTTTCGCAATATGATGCAATATTATTTTATGGCATAATACACAAAATGCAGTATTTGTTGAATCACACAATAAACATTTGTCATATTTCACATGGTTTTCTTTGAGATACCAGTCAAATATTGTAATACATTTGCATAATGCCTTACTATCAACCTGCCCTAATAAGGTTTTACATTTACTAATGTGCTGTGTATACCAACATTGCAATTTACTAAAGTTTGGTTTACTCCTGCATGAATTATAAATAATATCCATACTGTCTAGTAATATACAACCTGTCTAGGAATACAGAAACTATATATGAATATACAAACTGTCTTAAGAATATAAAAACTCTCTTAAGAATATACAAACTGTTTTAACATCATCTACACTAAATATGTGACACAGAAAAAAGTCTTACCAGTTAGCAAGAAAACAGGTGATCAGGCTGCTATTGCAGATGGCTGGACATTTTTCAAAGTCACTTAAGCACAACAGGCAGTGGACTGATGGGCTAGTGGATATCCCCCTTTTCTTTAGTGAAATTATGGCACTGCGAATTTCTTGAACTAGTCTCACTCCAGATTGTAGACGTCTAAAAAAACTTTACTACTGAAAGCTGCATAAACTGGAATACTTCTGTTTAGGATTTACACATAGGTACAAATGTTAGTTACTGCAATTTAACTGAAGTGACCCTCTGCAGGGCTTACCATCACTCCTTCTGTGTTTGAATGCAGATTGTAGGTTCAAATGCAGGCTAGCTTGCCATTGAAAAAATTATATGGAGCTAGTCACTCAGCTGCCTCGCCATTGAAAAAATATTTTGAGCTGCTCTCTGCTTACTTCTGCTTGCTTGCTTGCTTACTGTGGGATTTGAAGTCTTCTTATGACACTCAGTCTTGCTGGCTGGATTCTGCTAAAATTCAAAGTCTAGTTATATTTGCATTCACAGTCTGTTGCATACAGAAACTTGCAGAATATACACTGATGAGAGAATATACTTTGCAGCATCAAATTTAAAGAGCAGTAACAAATAACTTTTTATAATAAACCAAACTGGAAAACCGTTGCAGCTTAAAAGTACTGTTCCAACTTTACTTCTCATATAGTACAGATGATGTGAGAGATATAACATTTACCTTGGGACTTGTGTCCCTACCAAACCTCTCTAACATAGCTGGATTTATACAGCTCTTTATATACAGTTTTAGTCCTGTAGAAACAATACTAAGCTTCCTTGTTTAACAATGTCTTGTAAGAGACCAGCTTTTCTGACAGTGTGAATATCCTGTAACAGTGTCCTAATGTCCATGTAGAAAAACATATTTTTGAGGAAACACATTGTCTTTATTCTATTTGGATCTGTGTATATGACCATATGTTCTTGTACCAATGCTGATAAGCATATCCTGTTTTATGAAGAAAAACATATTTTTGAGAAAACACATTGTCAGAGATCAGCTTTTCTGACAGTGTGAACATCCTGTATTTTATTTGGATCTTTGTATAAAAAGCATCTGTTATCCTGTTTTTCCATGCAGAATAACATGTCATTGTTCTTTAAAAGCAGATTTTGCATTTTTGTTCTTGCATACATCCTGTTTTGAGTCTGTAAGGGAAAAATGTCCATTCTTTAAAAGCAGATTTTGTATTTTTGCTCTTGCATACATCCTGTTTTGAGTCTGTAAGGGAAGAATGTCCATTCAGCAGATTCCTTTTCCAAGCCATGGTCATTTAGTATGACTGCTGATCACATATTACTTAAACTTTGTTTCTGCATTTAAGCAAGCCTTTTCTTTCAGCATATTTACAACATAATTAATTTCAGATTTATATTCATAAAATCTAACAGTGAGGTGTGATTGTAATAAAGTGTAGAAGTCCCCAGGTCCCCATACTGTGAATGTACACATGAATCACAAATACCAGACATATATATAACCTGTAATGAAGAATAAATCCTTGACAAATGGCATGTATAGTGTTAATTAACTATTAAGCTATGATAACCACAGCACAGCTCAAGTTAGTAAGTGTAAGCAATGTGTAGGTGAGCCAATTCAATCTGCCTAGTGGTATACCTCTTTAAGCAGTGCCAGTCTTATGTAAGCAGGTGTGCCCATAGCTTAGTCTTTTCAAAATTGGCCAACCATGGGAAAGTGTGGGAAAATGGCTGTATTTAAACCCCACAGGTGGGAATACTTCTCATAACTGGTTTTAGCTTCCTACTGCAGGCAGAATGGCTGGTGTGGGTGATGGCACTCAATTTAGAGTGCAGCTCTGGGGCATCCAGAAGTCAAAGATCATGGTATGATTCCTGGTAAAACACCATGAGCAGAGACTACTGCAGGGCCAGTACCAGGGCTTACAGTAAAAAATGGAGGCCTGGGACAGTCTCGCCCATGACCTCACCAGTGCCACAGGTATCCCCCAGACTGGTGAGCAGGTCAGGCACCACCATGCTGACCTGAAGCGGCGGAGGGGTGATGTACTAGAACAGTGGATCCAGGAGTCTCAGCAGATGCACAATACCCCAGTACTGAGTAAGTACTCATTCTATTAAATAGTAAAAAATTGCCTAGCTTGTGTATACTATGGGTAGGTACGGCTAAATATCACTGTATTTCTCTGACAGCTGCAGATGAGTGGGCTGCAAACCAGCAAGCCCATGATACTAGGCTGCAGAGGCTGCATTGCAAGGCAGGTTAGTAATTAGTCTGCATGTGCTGTCATAACAAATAAATATAAGAGCCTTAGAAAGTGTTGTACCAGTAGAAATAAATGTGTAATAGTCTGTGAATAAAGGTATAATCCCTGGAGTGCTTCTGTCTACTCTTCTCTCATATGTTGTCGATCTGTTCCATACTATAAATAGTACTGTTGTGTCATAAGCAGTGTCACCCACACAGTGGTATGCAGATAAAATGTGTATGAAGTCCTGCATAACAATGTTGGAAGTGGAAGAGGTCAGCCATATTGTACAAGTTAGGTAGACGTAGATAGAAAACAGTCAAAAGCTCTACATCAGTTCTCTGATAGCACAGTGTACTGTGATGTTAGCTATGCTTTTTTTGTCACACACACCAGGGGTTTGAATCCTAGAAGTGCTACTAAGTTGCATGCATAATCATACCCCACAACTGTACAGATCTTGTTACAATGTTCAGATAGAAAGCTGTATGCATAATTACACCCAACTGTACAGAATTTGCTAGAATGTTCAAATTGAAAGTTGTATGCATATTCATACCCCACAACTGTTCCAATCTGTCCAGCATGTCCAGATAAATGGCCCATATCACCAGCCTGGTACCTTGTTCCCCTGAAAACTCAGTGTGACAATCCAGCAATTCTCAACATATTGTGCATTAAAACCTGCAGCCTGTCACGCTTGTATGTAAGACACAGGTCACATATATAATAATCTATAAACATACCAGTGTACAATATAAGGCCATTGGGTAGTGTAATAATACATGTAAGGGAAAGATCACTGCATTGACTAAGAATGTTGTGAAAACTACAAGGATATATTAATTTTTAACTGAGCTATCTCTCTCACCCCTACCATATGTGCAAAATAACCCAATGACACTCCTCAGCTGGTATGTGTACACTCCAAACTTTTGTTTGGACATATGTCCTAATGGTTTATAAATATTCACATTTGTTTCTATGCATGTGCCATGTTAAAATACACCCATATTGGTGGCCTGTTGCCATAAATGAAACCTGCATTATCCTGTAATGGCCACTGTAGTTCCATATATGCATGTGTTCTGCTTGCTCTGCAACTGTATTAAATCTTGTGTTTTGGGTTAATAGGAATACCTATGCATGCTGTTATAACTAATTCTGAATGTTGTTGACTGTTACTAACCCATATCTGTCATAAACCTGTGACAACACAGCTCGTATGGGAAGGCCGGTCCCAACAGACCCAACTGTTCCATCTCAGCTGGCCATGGCACCGGGCACCAGCACATCTGGGGCCCAACATGAGACCTCCTCCTCTGTGGGCCCTGCGCCACCTTCGGGTGGAACCACTGCAGGGAATGGGGATCACCTCCCCTCGGAACAGGAGTGGAGGGGAACCTGTTACCCATCAACAGGTCCGGGCCATGCTGCGTAGGGAGCTCGATTTGGAGTATCGAGAGTGGCTATGCCAGCTTGAGGGCCAAGTGGCGCTTTTAGAGGGTGAGACTGCCCCTCCTACACAGCCCCCAGCACAGCCACCTTTGGGGCCGTGAAGGTGCAGTGGTGACTGCCCATGGGTGGGGATCTTGGTCCCACTGTTTCCAGTTGGGGGCTCATGGGCTTGCAACGTCCAAACACTTCTCCCCGTCCAAGGTGTTTACCCCCCACGTGTCATATACCGGCCCTGTATGCATCTTGTGTGTCTTGTCTGTTAACCTACCCAACCTACCTCCCCAAATATACCTACTACCCCTCCCCAACATCCCACTCTCACCTGAAATAAAAAGGCAATCTGTTCCCACAAAAAAATCTCACCCCATATATAGTTGTCCATTTTGCACACGTGTCCACTGGACACGTAATCTGGTCTAATTGGCATCACAATGAATATATGTTGTGCTCAGCCCTCTCCCAGGGGATTGAGGGTCCAAATGTACCTGCAAATTTAGTGTATATGCACAGCTGTTGCTGTAGAAGAAATGGGCAGCTATGGACCTTTCCTATACCCTTCCTGCACATGCCTAGCTATTTTCCCTACTGTCTTTCCTTCTTTGTGCCCTGTTTTTCACCACTTTCCTATCAACCCCTTTTTCATTTCTTTTAAAGAAATTAGCATGGGGGTAAGTGGCAGTAAGCACTTTTAAGCAGCAGTAAGCAGGTTTGCACAGGTTTGCGTGGGTAAGCTATGCCTACACAGGTTGAGAAATTCTGAAGCTAACTGACTGTAAGAAAACATAAGCGGAGGTAGGCAGTGCTTACCGGCGTGAAAACTCAGGCAAACCAGCTTACAACTGCTTAAACGTGCCTTAATTACTCTGTATCCAATGTCCCTTGTTCTGCCCAGCAACAAAATAAACTGCCTCTCCAAGGCTCGAACTCAGGACCCTGCACGCCATACACAAAGTGAGTTACCACAAAACCATGGCAGATATACATAACCTCATATTTTCACAAACATATCATCAAGCACAATCAGTCAACAGTACAGAAAATGTATTAATATCATACCACACAGCCTGTTAATGCAAGAAGTCTGGACAAAGTATGCCACACTGTGGGTACAAATAGGGTATATGTCAACTAATGCTCTAATACATTTAAAATGTTACTACTTACACAGTTATATGTATTAGAACACATATGTAGAAGAAGATGAAGTCTGAAACACAAAAGTGTTGGCACAAGTTACTGACTTTAATGCTGCGATCATCCACGACAATTGCCAAGAGAATGAGGAACAGGCTGAAATATGAGCCGAACGTGCATAGACATATGGACAGATATATATATCTGTAAATGTAGACAGCTATATGTAGACATATATTTATGTTGTTGTGTCTTTCGGCTTTTCCCAGTTAGGGGTCGCCACAGTGGAACTCCGTTCCACTAATGATTGGCAGTAGATTTTTCACAAACGCTGAGGTGCCAGCTTGACGTTCAACTAAGGCATGCCCATTACGCATGTCTTTCGAATGCCCACCCAACCGCGGGGAGGACATGCAGACTCCACACAGAAGGCACTCCCCGCACTCCAGCCAAGAATCAAACGGGATAACCTCTTGCTGTGAGGCAACAACTCTACCGCTGCACCACCACGGATGATAGATATATATATTTATGTATGACTCACAAATAATCATATAACTTCAACTGTATATAGATACATACATGTTTATTTATATATATATATATATATATATATATATATATATATATATATATATATGAATATATATATATATATATATATATATATATATATATATATATATATATATATATATATATATATATATATATGTATATATATATATATATATATATATATATATATATACACATATATATATAGATATTGCCATATGAGATATATTGTAGTACGTACACATATACACAAACAAAAGGTATCAGTAGCATACCTCTCAACTGTCCCTAATTTTCAGGGACGTCCTTGATTTTGACTCAAATTTTAGCTCTGTCCCTCTTAATCCCTCCTAAAACTATTGAGTTTTGGAGGAAAGATGGGGAATTACACTTAATGAATAATGACAATAATTAAGAGTTATAAACTTATTTTACTTCGGAAAAAGTGTATTATTTCATATGCTCTGATTCTGTCTATGTTTCAAGTTAATAGCACTAATATTTTAAAAGTGTCCCTGATTTTTTCTTGACTTGTCTCTAATTCTGTCGAAATGTGTCCCCAGTTGGTTGAGAGGTCTGATCAGTAGCCATACATATGTAGAAGTAGTGTGGAAGTACTGGGTGCAAAGTACTTCCCTCAGCCACAAGCCCTTTAACTGCCACCTGTGAAATGTGTAGTGTGGCAACCATTCCCACAAATGAGAATACTGACATTAAACAAATACCCACCCACAATTCAAAGGACATGACATGACACACAGGTATGCATACACAGATAACCTTTATTTGTGTACTCTACAATAATGTATGCCAGTACTTACACCACATAAGGTTTGAAATTTGTAATCCATGATAAATGCAAGGCCCACACAAAACAGTAGACGCAAGCACTGTGTATATATACCATACTATGCTGTCCAGTCCAAGGCCTTCAATTAGTACAACAGTAGAAACAGGATCTGCCTTCAAGATACATAACAATCATAGGTTCATAGGTTCATAGGTTCATAGGTTCATAGATTGGTACTAGGCTATCGGCTCTAGGGCCTATACAAGCCTAGTCATAACAATTCCCTGGCTATTTCTTCCCACACTATTTACTTCCCTGGATCCCTGTCTAGCAGGGTGACTGACGTGATCCCTGGGATGAATTTATTTTCTCCCATCCAATCATCAAAATTCCTTTTGAAGAGGGCCAAAGAGGTGCTCTGCTTGACATGTATGGGCAGTCTATTCCAGAGTCTGGGGAGTCTCTGGGTCAGGAACCTAACCCTCCAGCATGTTTTGTTTATTGTGATGACAGGGTTTAGATCCCTGGAGTGTGTTGCTCTGAGGGATTGGGATTTCTTTAAGTGTAGCATGTCCAACAGCTCTGGGTTTGACATGGCCTTGTATGTTAAGCAGTGATCGCCTCGGAGTAGACAATATGCGACAGAGTATAGCTGGAGTTTTTTAAGGTGGTCAGCATAGGGCATCTGCTTTAGGCCTGTGATTCTTTTAGGGAGGTATTTCTGCGGTCTTTCCAGTTGTTGCAAATGTCTTGAGAGGTACATACCAAATGGGGCATTGTATTCTATAATGGGTCTAATGAGGGATGAGTACAGTTGGACAATGACCTCCTTTTTTCTAGATGTAAAGCCCTTAGTGATGAGGTGTGCCACATAGAAGGATTTCCTGACTGTTGTGGCGATGTGGTTATTGAAGGTGAGACCACTGTCCACCTGTGTCCCTAAGTCTCTTATCACACTTTCGGTGTTTAGTGTACTCACACCTTTGTGGTAATTCACGGGTACATGTTTTTTCCCAAAGGGGATAAATATACATTTTTTGGCATTGAGCTTGAGCCCATGGCTCTGGCACCAAGCATCTGTTTCTGTAAGGCCCTTTTGTAGTGTATCGACATCACTTGGGGATTCAATAATGGCTCCCAGTTTGCAGTCATCTGTGAACTTTGTTAGCCAGAGTCCCTTAGTGTTGGCCTGTACTTCAGAGAAGTAGATGCCAAACAAGAGAGGTCCCAGGACTGAACCGTGAGGTACTCCACTTTTCACTTGCAATTACAACTGCAGATGTAGTTCAGAAGCCTTTAATTATACCCTGTAGTCAAGCCCTAGGGGGGAAAAGTAGCACTTGTGTTAATGTCACAGTATCTTGTACATAACATTGCTTAACCTAACATCTCACTATCACACTGAATGACCCTTGTCTTAACAGTTATATCCTTGAAAAGGTGTCATAGCCTAGGTTAATGGTATTGAACCCCTCCCCCCATAAAAGGTTGTACAAGGGCAAGGAACACTGTGTACCACACACTTACCTCTGGAATGTACAAGAGCACATATGTGTTCTCCAGCTGTTGCCCCACATATATATATATATATATATATATATATATATATATATATATATATATATATATATATATGGACTTGGCCCAACAGTTGGTGTGGGAGTCCATGACATGACTGAGATGATATCAGTAATGCTAGTGGAAATTAATAATAGGCCATTACCTAACAACCCCTTTCTGTATCACAGCAGGACAAAGACTGGCATATACGTGGAGGACAGAGGTAGGAACATAGGGCCATATTTGCATTATTGCTGTTACACACTCTGGAAATTGCTGGTGTTACAGGATTTGTTGCAGCATACCCTTATGCAGGAATACAACATTGAAATACAAATGAATGTAGCCATGTACTGATAACACTCAACAGACAGAATGTCACTGATATATCTGAGACATTACCTGTGTGATGCACAGACAAAACCTAACAGCCATTCCCCCTGGTATCATATGGATAGGCCCACAATTGAGAGCTATGCAGACAGATAACATTACATGAAAAAGTACCATGTACACAGAAACTCTGTAAGACCAGCAAGATACAATGCACACAACAACACTACTCACACTGTCTGTAAGTCTGGAACCTTACCCAAATGTGAATTTGACCTGTGTCTGCAGGTTCTGCTATAAGAGGTATTGCTACCTGCTGTCTGTAACACTGATGTCCACACACAGGAAGGATGTCATCCATACTGGAAAGGTGAAGGGACAACGCCCACAGAAGTCAGCACTTTAAAGTACAGGGTTGCCATGACAGTGATTATCTGAAGTACTACACAGCAGGCTGCATGCAATTAGCAACTGGTGGACACTGGCTGGTACAAAGGCCACCACCTGATCATGTGCAATACCAACAAAAGCATGCTGCAATCTATTCAAACCAGCTCAATCACTCTACTGGAGAGACTGAGAGAAAGAGAGAGAGAGAGAGAGAGAGAGAGAGAGAGAACTTTAATAAAAGTAACAAAGCCCAGGGTTGTATTACAGTGGAAAAAACATAACAGGTATGTGAAACAAATATGTATTTACTTGCATGTAGTATATGGCATAGAATAATAGGATGTATAATGTGAAAAGATATATATGTGCCATCAGTACTTGTTACTGTAATGATGTTGTGCTCAACAACTGCTCTGGACAGTAGTGTCAGTCCCTGTGAGCAGTGGGACATACCTGTCAACTGTGCAGATCAGCAGTGAATGGCAAAGATGTAACCCATGATATCTGTGTACTGTAAATTACTGTGGCCAACAGCTGGTGGGGGTATTAATACTGCCATGATAGACACATGGGTGTGAGACCACACCACCTGCAGGACAGACATGTTAAAGTGTAGCATAGCATGCCCAACTGCCATAGCAGTGTAATTTGCTTATCTAAAATGCTTTTTAACTTATCTCTACACTGAAGAAGGCATTGTTTTGCCGAAACCAGTCTGAATAATAAACTATAGTTTGATACCTATGTATCATTCTTAGTGTTTTTCTTTTTCATCTGACACATTTTTTTGCTGGCCTCCCGTTGTTCTTATCTAATATCTGTCACCATATACACCCCCCTAATGTTAGTCTGTGTTCACATGTGACACCTGTCTGTGTTGCAGCAAGGCAGAACAGTTGAGCTGTGAAGTAAAGAGAGTTACAAGAGTGTGGACCAAATGTTTGTATGCACCCCACATACAGATACATTTATGTGTGATACATATTCACAGCTGTGTATGTCTACAGAACCTCGGATAGTTAAACATATATATATATAGGTATATAAACAACACATAATGACATCTACACATATATGCACATATGTATTTATACATATACATATATATATATATATATGTGTGTGTGTGTGTGTGTGTGTGTGTGTGTGTGTGTGTGTGTGTATACATACAGATATATATATATATATATATATATATATATATATATATATATATATATATATATATATATATATATTATGTATACATACAGATATATATATATATATATATATATATATATATATATATATATATATATATATGTCAATACAACATGTCCCCTGCAATGATATGTGTGAGAGAACATCACACATCATTACACAACATATCTACACACCAGTACATGGCTGCAAAATGGAGTGTGGAGTGTGGTGTGTAACCCATGTTGGGAACACATCGCAAATGTTTGAGAAGGTGGGATATATATGTTGGTGAAAAGTATTAGGCACATATTGGTATGTAGGTTTGGTTGGGTGGCAAACAAGACAGCATACAGGGCTGGTATATGACACATGTGGTGGTTAAATACTGTGGATGGGTAGTTACATTTGAAATGTGGAGGCCATTGAGCCCCCATATGGAAACAAAGGGAAAATAGTGCCCACCCATGGACAGTCACAACAGCATCTACATGGTCATAAAGGTGCCTGGGCTGTGGGCTAAGGAGGAGGAACATGCATGTTGAACCTTGTGTATGTGTACTGCATGCCTCCAGGTGATGTAGCACATACCCCATGTCTCTGTGGAGCTCCCTTTGCACAAGACCCTGGACTTAACTGGGTGACAGACATATGTCTGTGTGTGCTCCACGGGGGGGGACACCATCTCCTGAGGTGGTTCCACATGAAGGTAGTGCTGGAGCAGTAGATAATGAGGTTTCACGGTGGGGTCACGGATGTGATGTGGACTGATAATGTGCACATTAGGTGAGAGTGGTGTTCCTGCTGGCAAATAATGCCTACACATACTGGTGTGTAACTGTCATGGAACATCTATGGGTTGTAATAGTCCACACAATCCCAGAACATGTCCAACAGCATGCATAGATATCTCCAATAACATAGATTGGCAGATGTGTAGCAATCACATAGCAAGCATACCACATGCATATGTGGAAACATAGTGGCAGTGATAATGACATGCAGGTGAAATACTCTGTAACAGCCCAGCAACTCTAGTGTCCCCACAGGGGGCATGTCTATAAACACATTGCAGAAAGTGTTGTACAATACAATATATGTCCCAATGGTACATATACCATAGACATACCACTTGCGTTGTGTGAACATTAAGTTGGAGCTGATATGGTGGCGGGAGATTTATATGTGTATTTTATTATGGTAAATGTGCCATATGAGTTGCTCAGACATATTTTCATCTTTATGTCTTTCAGGGAGTATGGTGCACCCGAGGAATCTCACCTACAGTGCCGCTAAGGATGACATAATACTCACCAGCATCATCCAGAACTACCAGCTGCTGTTTTCACAGACAAGCCAGGACCAGCATGAGCGAACAGCCATGTGGAATGATGTGGTCCGCAGGGTGAACGAGGTGGGGATGCACAGCCGTATGTATGAGCAGGTCCACCATCATTGTAGTGACCTGCTCTGCCATGTACGTTGCCTTGCTGCTACCGTTCAGGGTGACTACCTTGCAATGGGGGAGAATAACATCCATCCCACCCACACCAGAGTGGAGGAGCTGCTCATGAGCCTAGTAGCACCTGCCCACCCACAAGAGCCACAGACATATACAGTCATGGAGGTGGGTGCTACACACACACCAGACATGGAGCATGCAGGTAAGGTTCCAGGGCATATCAGTAGACCACTGTTGTGTATGCATCTCTACAGGTAGATCATGCATATGTGAGCTGTGGAGTCTGTTGCTGTGTAGTACTGATAAGCAGTAATGCACAATCTGTAGTACTGTGGACTTCAGCTATTGTTTTACTGTAATATTGCAGCCACCCTGTAGCAATGCCACAAATGTGGCCACTGACATCAACTCTATCTCATCTCAATGTGGGTACCTCTGGGATACCAGCAAGGCAGCGGCCAGATGCCAGTGAGTATGGTTTAAGGTTATGCTTGGCAATTCACTGTGCATGGCATAGCTAAGGTGTAGACCATGTACACATCTAACACACCTACCCATAATGCATGCTATACATGTTCACTGACAGAGCACACACCTCACTAATGGGATTACCAGCCTCAAACACATGCAATACACAGACCATCTCAGACAACTGTGGCTACACTCCAGTGCACATTGCCCAGCCGCAGCTGACATCTGCCTAACATACACAGCTATGTCATACACAGAGCAGTTGAACATGCTACACATAAAGACATCCCACTCCCTCTGCAAACACATGTTCCAGGGTCCTAAACCTCATCAACACATTACACAGAACATACTGGAGGGATAGGGCCCTGTCCTGGGGAATTCCCACACTCTGGAATGGACTACCCATTCATGTCAGGCAATGCTGCTCATTGGCCCTCTTTACAAAAACACTTGACAACTGGATGGGAAATGGGGAATTTACCCTGGGTAGTACGTCTGTGCCACAGCCTGAAAGGGGCAGAGGGGAATAACATTAATGGGTGGTGCATGGTTGGGAACCCCTGTGGCCAGGCTTATGTAGGCCCCAGGACCAATAGACCAGCACTCACCTATGAACCTATGTGTACCAAAGGCAACATCAGCCAGGGCTCAATAATGGTCTCTACACTCACCATAGGTACAGTACATTGTGTCTGTGATTGGTCTAATGGTAGTCTATCACTCATACATGCACCACTGATGACATCTGTGAATACACATCAAGCATTCACTAAACACGTTTCCACATGTAATCCAGAAACACACAGAGGCTGTGAGCAGCAGCGGAAACACAACTGACACACAGATACACATCCTGTAATGGTGTGTACACTTGTGAGATATGGTGCACAGTACATGCCAGGGTGCAGAACAGATGCACAGTAATGTTGTAGACATGGGTGCAGTGTGTTCCAGCGGGAGGACCATCACCTACTAACAGAGGCCATGCATCACAGCCATGTATAATGTTGGTAATGGGGATTGACTACAGTTGAACTGCATGCTGTCGAGTACCACATGTCCTGCATGCTTACATGTGTGTATTTACAGGTTTGTGTGTGATACTGTACTGCACCATCACCTGCTATTGTGTGTGTTATGGGGGTGCTGGAGCTATCTGTAGGTGTTGTCTGGTGGAGTGTATGGGTTGCCATGTTTGTCGACTGCATGTGTGTATGTCTGTGTGTGTGGCCATGTCTGCACACGTGTGTGTGTCTGTGTGTGTGTGTGTGTGTGTGTGTGTGTGTGTGTGTGTGTGTGTGTGTGTGTGCGCGTGTGTGCGCGTGTGTGTGTGCATGTGTGTGTGTGTGTGTGTATGTGTATGTATGTACTGTTTATCGGTGATGTACAGGTCTTACAGTCTGTTCCCTGTTTTCCCCTCACAGGTTGCGAGGTGGGGCTGGCTCCCTCCGGAAGGGAATCTGATGTCACTGATACAGACAGTGACCATGAGGATAGGTGTGTTGAGGCACAGGCAGGGTCATCAGGGGCTGCTGCTGGACCACCAATTGACATCCCACAAGTATCCACCCCATCCACGCACACAGTCACACTGCCTTTACATATCTCATCACCGTTGGCCTTAGCTGAGGGACAGTCTACGGTTGGCATTGGCCAGGACAGTGTGGTATCTATGGCACGTGTGTCAGGACACAGCACCAATAGCCAGATGTCTGGTGGGGTACCACATAGGCAGATGTTCAGGGGTGCTCGTTGGAGCACTGCTGGTTATCATGCCCCTGGCAGACATGCCACATCTATATCAACCACATGCATGTTCCAGGCTGTCATGGAGGCACAGGCATGAATGGAATGGTACACCAGGCAGGGTCTAAGGGTGCAGAGGGCTCATCATACCTCTGTAACTGACAGCATCCATGACCTAGCAGGTGCCATCCATAATTATACCGAGGTCATGGATAGACAGTGGGGTGAGACATTGGATCTCATCCACAATGTCATGTCCATGCATCAGGACAGGGCAGGATAGTTGTGACAGCCATGTGGATGTATGCCAGCAACACCAGCAGCTGGAGGTCACTGTGGATGTCCCACCAGTCACAGCCACTCCCGTCATGCCAGTACCAGCCCTAGCACGGTGGGGGGGTGCTGTCCACAGACCATCATAGCAGACCACATGCACGTGGCCCTGGCCAGTCCCAGGAGGAACCTGGATCCAGTGGACATCTGTCAACCTCGGGGATAGTACTCTATCTGGCTTTGTACCTGAAACTGCCTGTAGCACCCCATTCAGGCACAGGTCCCATGTCCATGGCCAGAGACGGTGAACTGCAAACCCTACCGGGTACAGTCTGCAGCTGTCTCACAAATCCCCATATAGGGAAGCCACATGGTGGAACTGTGTGCATGCAGACACACACACATAAACAGCAAACCTACAGCAACCACATACCTGCACACACGACATCACCATTGGCCCATAACAGTACTCATCCCACACACACACACACACACACACACACACACACACACACACACACACACACACACACACATGCTGTCAATTGTATGGCTCAGCCTAGGCCTCTGGCAAAGCAACAACACACCCTGTGCATATGATGATAGCTGTGCCACTCCCTGACATCTGTAACATCGATGTAGGGACAGGCTAACATGGTGCTGATGCACAGGGTGACTGTACAACAGTGTAGCAATGAAATGCTGTGTAGCATGTTGTCAGCAGAAAAGTTAAATGCTAATATCTTGGAAGGTGTAGCTGTGCAGCCATGATGCATCATAGCTGTAAATAACAATGTTGTATTGTTGTCACCATTATCTATTCTGATTGTGTTTTGTTTGTCCATGTGCCACATGGCTGATGGGTGTAGTGGTGTCAGCAGGCCTTCTACAGTGGACACCAGTAAGTGTAGTGGGTGGTACACTTGATATGTCTGGGTACAACACACAGAGCCTTTGGTTTGGATACAGTACAGGTACAATACTGTACACATGGAGGTATGTCCCAGTGCAGGTAACACATCTGTTGCACATGTAATCCCACCAGCACAGGATAGGCACAACCACACATTGCTATATATACAATCTGCAATGAGGATGACATTGAACATGCTAATAGCAGGGTGTATTTCACTTTCCCCACTCTACTGCGATCCTCACCTCAGTAAAATGAGTGTGCCAATGCCGGTGACATAGCCCTACCCTTAGGAGGGTGTGAGGCACTCAACTACTGTGAATGGTGTAAACAACAACTAACAACCTGATTAGATACATTGTACAGTATTACAGACGGCTATGTGGGGGGATAGATGCAATAGTAACTGCAATGATGGTGGATGTGTCCATAACAGCCACATCCAGTGAGTTATAGCAACCCCAGTAGTGCTGCACACCTCTACAGAGTGGAGGAGGGCATTAACACATCTATGACCTGTGAAGGACTTGTATGTCCATGGGATGGCACATGTGGAATGTTGTCATTTGCCAAGCAGTCCTGGTGGAAACATATTCTGTGAATGGAGGTAGATCCCTTAACAGCTACACACATTCCTACATGTGGGATGGTATACAAAAGCCTGCTATGATCTACACAGGCATTGTGCACCTCCTAACCCTCATCTACACCTGTCATGATTGCGTCAAGGAGGTACACCAGGTTCAGGTTGTATTCTCTGCCTTTGACAAGTCCAAGTCCAACATTGGCGGGGCCCCATGTGTTAAGATTACCAGTGACATTGGCCATGGGTTCATTATTGATATGTTCCATGTCCCTGCAGACCAGGGTCATCAGGCTACTGGGTGGTAGTTCCCAGCTGACATGGTGGAGTTGTAGTTGTCCTTGCCAACACTGGTGAATCCATTGTCAGATGTAGGCTTATTGGATTGTATGAGGGATCCCAGCTACTTACTGCACCTGCCCAGGGGGTTCCCCCAAGCATGACACTTTACTTGACTGCATTGCATGATATGTTACTAATACCAGCCTGACATCCTACAGATGGGATGGAGTACTGTTAACATGTACTGCCCTTGTCTTGTAGGGTCTTGGTTATGGGATCTGCTAAGGTTGGTAGTGTATTGCAGGCCAGACATGCTTGGCTGTGGAGGGGTGGAATACCTATCCATGCCAGATGTATGTTGTTTGGGTCACTCGAACCCATCAACAGTGCATGTGGACATATATGTTATGGTTTTGTCCCCAGTTTCATCTACAGATGTATGTCCATATATACCTGTATAGATATATATGTGTTTACCTTTGAAAGGGAGACAATCATTTCTTCGAACAACCCTTTCTGCAAGCCAAAAGGACCACTCCGTCATTTCTAATTGCACCAGAATTCAAAACACAGCAAATCTGAAGGCAGCTTCATTGATTCTCGAACTGCAGGTTGGAATACATACCATAATGCAGGGGGGAATCCCCCCTGCACCCCCCCATCTAGGGGTCTGGGCCCCCCACAACACCTCTACTGTGATATACTAACTCTGACTTCGCACTACAGTGGGGATAGGCAAATATTCCTCATGCCCACTATAGTGCCATCCGCACCCAAATTGCCAAATCTGCAATGAGCGAATGCATAGTGACATTCACTCATTGCACATTCGATGCATTAATAGCAAGATTGTGCAATGTTGAAAATATAATTTCGGCCTTCCAGTTTTCGGAGATATGAATTTCTCCCTTTGAAAGGTGAACCATATATATGCTTACATATATGCATTTTTAGTGCTGTATATATGTGGACATATGGATGTATACATATATATCTATAGATGTATGCGTATCTATGTATATATGTATATATATATATATATATATATATATATATATATATATATGTGTGTGTGTGTGTGTGTGTGTGTGTGTGTGTGTGGGTGTATATATTTCTATAGCTATATCTACATATATAGATATGTTATATCCATGTAAAGAATATATATATATATATATATATATATATATATATATATATATATATATATATAGATAGATATATAGATATAGATATACACACAGACAAATACATCTTCATGGCAGAATACATTCCCTGTAGTGTTGTATACCTAGGCTGGATGACATGTATGTGAATACATCACAATTATGCATATCTGCCATGACTTAATGGTAAATCACTTTGTGTATGGTGTGCAGGGTCCTGATTTCGAGCCTTGCAGGAGCTGTTTATTTTGTTGCTGGGCAGAGCACAGCCCATTGGATACAGAGTGATTAAGGCACTTTAAAGCAGTTGTAAGCAGGTTTGGGAAGGTTTGCACGACGGTAAGCACTGCTAACCTCCGGTTACGTTTTCCTACACTCAGTTAGCTTCTAAATTGCTTAACCTGTGTAGGCAGTGCTTAGCTCCGTGCAAACCCAGACAAACCTGCTTACAACTGCTTTAAAGTGCCTTAAACACTCTGTATCCAACGGGCCGTGTTCTGCCCAGCAACAAAATAAACTGCTCTTGCAAGGCTTAAACCAAGCACCATGCACACCCTAGACAAAGTAATGCACCACTAAGCCATGACAGATACACAGAAATTCACTGTTTTCAGAAACATATCATCCAGTCCTGTCATGTGGGCGGCCAAGGTGGTGCAGCGGTTAGCATTGCCACCTCACAGCAAGAGGTTCTTCAGTTCAATCCTCGGCTGGGGTGCCTTCTGTGCGGAGTCTGCATGTCCTCCCTGTGGTCATGTGGGTTTCCTCCGGGTTCGCCAGTTTCCTCCCACATCCCAAAGACATGCTGTAGATGGATTGGACACTCTAAAACTGGCCCTAGGTGTGAGTGTGTGTGCCTTCTGTGGAAGGTTGGGTGCCAGGCTGGCAACTCAACACTGTAAAACTCCACTGCCAATCATGAGCGGACAGGTAATCTGCTGTGGCGAGCCCTAACCAGGAAAAGCCGAAAGAAGAAGAAGATCATCCAGTCCTGTCATGCAACAGTACAGAGAATGTATACCAACATCTAGATATCTGTGTGTGTAACTATATTAAAATCTTAATAGACACAACATATCCATATATATTTATATATATATATATATATATATATATATATTTATATATATATATATATATATATATTATTTTATTAACTCTATATACATATATATCATTATATATACACATATATACATGCATATGCTTAAATCAACACATATATGCATCCATACTTATACGTTTACATATACACAGGACGTTACATACGTGTATGCAGATATATATCTATGTAGGTATATTCGGACATAGTTATATATCTGTTAGCAGATATACATAGCTATATAGGTATATATGGCCATACATCTGTAGATAGCAATTGCAGATTAACAAATACACATATGTCCACATGCACCATTAATGGGGTTGAGAGACCTCACACACTGTACGTCTTACACGAATAGGCATCCCCCCACAGCAAAACACATGCAGCCTGCAATACACTACCAAGTACAGTCTGCCTCCCATAGGACATGTAATATTTGGAAGCCATCAACATCCCCAGGATACAGATACACAGACACAGA
The DNA here is from genome assembly GCF_019279795.1 of Protopterus annectens. Classification (NCBI taxonomy): domain Eukaryota; kingdom Metazoa; phylum Chordata; order Ceratodontiformes; family Protopteridae; genus Protopterus; species Protopterus annectens. Next base: position 1,459,303,577 of record NC_056739.1, read on the forward strand.
TATTCAGATACATATTTATATATATATATATATATATATATATATATATATATATATATATATACATGTGACTACACATACACATGCAGATATATGTACAGTAAGGTACATATGTAGAAGGTGCACACAATATGGAACAGCCACTATGCCTACAGTTAACACCTGAACAACTGGACACTGTATAGGCCACACATACAAATGTCAATCATTGCCTGCAACACATACCCATAGAAAGGTCATAGGAAAGACACCACACACAGGTTTGCAGCAATGGGAACCCTTTAATTGTGCACTATAACAGTTCTATATGCCATGTCATATAGCTGTTCAGATGCTGACAACCATATAAACAGAGTACTGAAACTGTGAAACAGTTACACTAATACAGTAGTCTGGTAATGTTCACAACTGTTGCTGTCCAGGCCAAGCCCTTCAAAATGTACAATAGTGAAGACAGGCTGGGTCACAGGATAACACACAATCAACAGTATATACTGCAGGTGTGTAGTTCAGCAGTCTCTATCTACACTCTGTACAAACTCCATAGAGATGAAGACATTTTGTGATGCAATGGGTTGTAATCAGTACATAACAAGGCATAACAAACAGAACAGTCTGTATGGCAGGAGGCTTGCAGTACCCAAATTCATGTAAGTAATGTCACTATAGGTGAAGTATATGGTAATGTACATCCAGATACCTTGTGGCAGCTCACCCCCTGATACCCCCACATTTTGTAACAGCCTAGGTCAATTATGGTGCTCCCCACCCAGACTCAATAATACAGGCCCATATACTACTGTTACATACACTGGCCTCTGCAGTGCATAAGGGCACACATGTGATGTGTAGGTGGCGCCCACACATATATGGCCCCAGCCCCACTATATGTGTGGGTGATACAACAGCAGTGGACTAATGGCAGCAATGGCAGTGTGATATACTCACAGCCCACTACAGAGCAACCCCCAACAGCATGACATATGTGCAAAGCTTGGTATGTAGATGGGGGACAGAGGCTGGAACACAGGTACATATGTGGAACACTGTTGCCATACACTAAGCAAGGTGCTGGTGTTACAGGATAGTCTGCAACATACCCTTAGTCAGGGAATTGAGGTTAGAAATAGTAATGGATGTTGCCATGTACTAATAGCACGCAACACAAAAACTGCCATTGTAATATCTGACACAGGTCCTGTGTGGTGGACGGACAACACATGATAGGCATACCTCTGTCCAGTAAGAGGATAGGCCCACAGTAGTGAGCTATGCAGACAGACTGCATTCCAAAGTACACTAGTATGTACACACACACACCCTGTAACACCAGTACTATGCAAAGCATAACACAACTCTACTCACAGTCTGTCTGTAGTTCCTGATCCTCCTACAAATATGTAGCCATTCTGAGTGTGCAGGTTCTCCTGTAAGAGGTATTGCTACCTGCTGTCTGTAACTCTGATGCCCACACACAGGAACGACGTCCATCACACAGGAAATGTAAAGGGACCATGCCCACATGCTGTAGGGATGTATAGTGGGTGGTTGCCATGACAGTGGTAATTGGAAGTAGTACACATGTGTAATTATATATATATGGCTATCTGGATAAGTATATGTACATATATTTCCATCATATGTACTGGACATGGAATGTAGCCCTACCCCAGCCTCTATAGTCCCACAGTCATAGTGGAAGGGGATGTCAGGTATGTATAGCAGGTATATTACTAGACTGTTGCTACTGTCATTGGGATTGTCTTCACAGACATGGTGTGTGTGGAAGGCGACATCTGCTTATAACATGTGTGCCAGTGGCTACTGACAGTCATCCTAAGGAAATCATTGTAAAGTACCGCTGCTAGCATGTAATGCCCCTGTAGAGTACAGCAGAGATATTGGCCACTATATGTGGAACTTCGGACACACCCTGTACAGTCCAGAGGTATACACATAATCCCTTAGTGCACAACTTGTGTACCAGGCCTGACAATATGGATGTAGACAGCTATGTAGATGGGTATAATACATAATGACTGGCATACATTTGACACCATAGGCATTGGATTCACACACTCCTGTCTGGTCTGACACATAATGACTGCTGGTACATGGGTGCCATAGCCACATACTACCCACTAGATATTGACATGCATCTGTACAGCATCCCACTGCTCTGTCTGATATACATGACTTTTAAGGGAGGCCCAGCAGCTGTACATCAGGCAAGTATCTGCACATGACATCCCACTGGTTAAGTACACTAAGCTGCTAGGCATGTAACAATGCACTGTGCAGGCTACAGGCAGACTAGCTCAACACTGGCCTACATCTCGTTTGGGGGAATGCACATGTACCTGAATATATAGCAGGCTCAACAGCCATGTTACAGCACAGGGAAAGATACACCTGTGTGACAGTGCATAACTACAACCAGTGTGAACACAGCCACAGCGACATATGGTAAGCTAGCATAATATTACACTATATGGACTATCTGATCTACACCACCCTCATATGTGCCACTCACAGAATGACCCTACATATACTGGGCTGATGGCTGTATGTGGCATGGAACATGTGTGTGTATGGCCCTACAAAGATGTATGACAAAACTGTACCATACAGTGGGGCAGTATGTAAAATCTGATAGAAGGGGAGCTAGAACACTGACATCTACCACAGTCTGTACACAGGCTAAAGTACATATTAACAATACACACACTGCTGACATTCACCATCACTACACAGACCTCAGTACTGTACAAACATCCACAAAATGTCCATCTTATGTCATGAAATATAACCCCTACTGTACATGACATGTGTAGCAATGTAATATATGACTGGCTTGTTATCAGATATGATGACACTATTTATGGTGTACAGCACATATGTATCACTTCATGCACACCATATGTACAGAGGTTGACAGAGGTGTGGCTGACAAAACATGCACAGGGCCAGTATAGACATGTTGCTGTGATAACCTCATATATTTTCCATTGTAACAGGGTTTGTTGCAACATATGTCCTATGAGGGATATGACGTCAGTAACTGTCATGGCCTTCACCATCTACAGACTGCATTCCTCACACTACCTTCTGCATTCCACAGATAGATGCACTGTGGCTAACACATGAAACCAAATGCACAACGCTGCCCATTCTGCAAATGACCCTGCAGATGGGGATTCCTCATATACATGGAACTGACATGGCAGGTATTGCGACATGTATGACAGGCATATCCAGACAAACCCTGTTAACCAACATTACTCCAAATGCAGTATAGCAGCACTTACAGTATGTAGTCAGGTCAGGCACACTCCCCTCCTGTTTGTTGGCCTCTTTCCATAGTGCATGTTGTTAGAGGTAAATCCCCAATCCATCTTAGATGCTGTTTGCCAAAAAACAGATCTAGTTCCTGCTCACAGTGACTGAAAAGGTCCAACACCACCATGATGTTCCTAGGTATTGGAGTGTGTTTCCATGCAACTGGCTATGGGAATGTTACCACAGCTGTTCCACAGCCAATCAGCTAGGGGAGGGTTGCAATTTGTGCAGAGGCCATCAGCTGATCATGAGCATCACTTAAAATTCACATGCTTCTGCCTAATCAAGGCAGGTGTGTGTCTCCACATCCACCAGAGAGGGAGTGGGAGAGGCAGACAGAGGCAAATACATGTCAGAGAGGGGTGGGAGAGTAAAACTGAAGCATATTTGTGTCACACACCTACTAGCACAGGGTATCAAACCCCCAACAACTATGTAGTGCTATCACAGTTCGATGCAGTTATTGGATGCACCACATGGGTTACCTGATGTGGCGCACTCAGAACATATATGTGAAGATGAGTGACATCTGCAACAGGGATATGGTAGATATATGGTAGGTGATGTACACATGCCTGTCTGCATGAACAGGTGCCAACATCAACACAGGCACACTCACACAGGGATGCACACACATTAACATACTTGGCAGGGCCAGGATTGCAACTCATCACTAGTGGAATTGCCACAACACATCAATGTGCAGGTATCACATGCACCACATGGGTCATATGGAGGTCATATGGGCAAAGAGTATGAGGAGGTGTCAGACATCAGACAGCATGCTTCAGTATGCCCTGGGGGGTTGTAGAGAGTGTGAATGTGGACATACGCACCATACAACACAAACACACAAACACACAGGGTGCCACTTCTGACATGCATGGGTGCATGTCTGCACGGGTGTGTGGTGGTCATCTGTGCCAGCAGGCTGTACAAGGGTAGGCGATGGGTATACCTTTGCATCAGGCCAGATGACAATGGTCTGCATTGTGGCTCAGGCCTGTAGTTTCTGCATTTGCCCACACAGGTGGGTATTGCATCCCCCATCCAGTCACCTGGATGACTATTGTGTGTGGCCAATGCTGTACATCACATGCCATGCATGTATGTGTTCCTTAGTCCATTACATGGATGGTGTCTGGGATGTGCACATCTCCCACATGCATGTACAGTGACATGTGGAACTGTACCTGGGGTGTTGGCCCATGTTGTGAACACAGATTATCATCAGATGTGCCAGTCTTGCCCACCTGTGGCAGGAACTGGTAATAGGCAGCAGGTCTACCCTGCACCTACATTGATAGCATGCTAACAGCATTCACTGATGTCAGTGTCATCTGTCCATACAGGGCATGTTGTCAGGCATGGTATGTCCATTGTGAGTCACATGTGAAGGCACCACAGGTGGTGCCGGTGTCCATTGGGGAACATGGTGGAAGTGCACTGTCTGCATGTATATGCATATTAGACAGATGGGCAGGGTGACATGCCCTCTGTAGCCCACTGCTATCACTGCATAGTTACTATCAGTGGCCAATATGCAGTGTACTACCCACATATTGGCTGTTGCCTAGGCATGTGTCTGCGTATGACATGAGTTGAGTGTGTGCTCTGGTTAATAGTGGGGTTGCTAACTGTGATTGGCTGGCCTTGATGTCACATGTATGGGTATGGCTTTGTACCCCAGCCTCTCAGCTAATTTACATCTTTGATCCCTGTATGGTTGACATTGTGATATATAGTAGGGCCACCATAAAAGAAATAAGCAAAACCCCCTCCACATTGCCCACACTCAAACCCATCTCTTCACACAATATGAGTTACAAACACACACGCGTACCTGTCATGTCTGGAAGTAGAACCCTTACCTAACTAGTTTATTACACTACAGCACTATGCACTTAAAGTACGTGCCATGGACTTTACTGGAGTACTTCTTCCCCAAATATATTTTTCACAATGAATGACATCAGCAGGATTACCAAGGTAGTGCATTTCAACTGTACTGTGAGTGACTCGCCTAAAATGCATTGCTCTCTACACAGACAGTGAAACACACAGAAAACATCCACAACTGACATGTGTGGGTATGGAACCCATGACCGAGGTCTATATCACACGATAGCATGGAGCTGTTATAGGATGCACCGCAGGGGAATACTAGAAACATCTTTCTCCAGAGGTCTATGGAACCCATGACCGAGGTCTATATCACACGACAGCATGGAGCTGTTATAGGATGCACTGCAGGGGAATACTAGAAACATCTTTCTCCAAAGGTGTATTTCACACTGAATGACATCAGCAAGATTACCAAAGTAGGGCATTTCAACTGCAAAGCGAGTGACTAGCGTAAAATGCATTGCTCCCTACACAGACAGTGAGACACACACAAAACATCCACAACTGACATGTGTGGGTATAGAACCCCTGACTGAGGTCTATACCACACTACCACAGGGATTACTAAAGAACTTTCTCCCCAAAGTTGTATTTCACAATGAATGACATCAGCAGGATTGCCAAAGTCGGGCACTTGAAATGTACTGCAAGTGAGTAGCCTATAATGCATTGCTCCATACACAGACATTGAAACAAACACAAAACATTTAGAACTGCCATGGGTAGAGATGGAACCCTACTACAGTTCTACATCACACTACAGCAGTACGCAGGTGCTGGATGCTCTACAGAAATTACTGGGCTATGACTTTTCCAGAGGTGTATTTCTAGGTGAGTGACAGCAGCCTTGTCAAAGTTGAGTATATGAATTCTAAGGAGTGTGAGTAACCTAAAAAGCATTTCTCTCTACACAGTCAGAGACAGAGAGACATGCACACAAACACACACTCACACAGTTGCCATGTCTGGGGTTAAACTACTACCTAACTAGTTTACCACTACAGCAGTACTCAGTTATGGGACACACCATAGGGATTACTGAGCTACAGCTCTCCCAAAGGTGTATTTCACATTGGATGATCTCAGCAGGCTTGTCATAATACTGCTATGGGGAGGGCGGTGTGTGCATGGGCTGTAACCCATTCATGTAGGGGTTGACATGCCACATGCGGGCACACACAGGGTCATATGTCACAGGTATATGTATACAGCTACTAGGTGACTACTTCCTTGTACAGTCATGTTGCACAGCTGGCACGTGCACCACATAGTCTGTCATGCTGACAGATACTGGTGGCTAGTATCTGCAGTGAGTGACATCTGCACCTCATGTGTTTGGGGCCCTTTGGCTGCGTGCTGGGTGGGACAGACCTGGATGGCTCCTTGTCACAGTCACCCTTTTCCACATATCTATGTCCGTCTACCTTTGGCTTATTATAGTGTGTTGTCCTTACATATATGTCTGGATTCCTATCCACTGTGTGTGCAAGGCAGGAGTGTTACATACTGGCATGTGCCTGCACTAAGAACTGAGACTGCCAGATATGTTTGGTCGACTGGTGTTTGCAGACATGGTCTTCATGTGTTTAAGTGTGTGAGCATGCCCAGTATTACCTTTCAGTATGTTGTTGACTGACATTGCCTTAATTCCTCTGTGTGTGTGAGCATGCCCAGTATGGCCATCTATATTGCATGTGTGGATCAAGTCCAGGTAGTTTGTACTGCGGTGCTGACCTTTGTGTTGTACATCGACAGGTAGCATGCTCTGTCTGCAGGGTATACATTGGTCATTTGGCATTGACTGTTGCTACATTTCTGCCTAGCAGGGGGGACACCTGACTGTTTCTACATTTCTACACAAGAGTGGGGGGTGCACACCTGACTGTTACTATAAGTGTATGTAGGATGGGGGGGCACACCCGACACTTTTACACATTTGCTAGGACTGTACTGGTATGTCGGGTACTCCATTTCAGTCTGTAGTCTTACCTATCGTGCTGGCTAGAGGCATACCAGTGTACTACAGCTCTTAACTTTAACTACCTACATTTTAGTTTCTGACTTCCTAGCCTTCACAACTTACATCCAACTGCCTGGCCTGCTGTAGTCTGTCTGTGTAGGCCTGGGGGAGGGGTTACCCATAGGGCTCATTCAGAGGCCATGGTACAGCATTTGTTTGTGTTTGTCTACACCTATCCTGCTGGCTGTAACTGTTGTTGGGTATGTGACCCCAACCGGCATGTGTGTGTCACTTACCTTGTGGGTGTCCCACTATTGAGGGTGGGGCTGCAGGGTTGCCTATGTCAGATGCACATAATATACTCCCTATACATGGCTGAGCACAGGTAGTGTCATGTTTGGCATCCCTTTTACTGTATGTGCGAGTTGGAGAGAGGTGTCATTCCCTGGGTCCCTACTGTATCAGTGTATGTGCTATGCATTGCATCTTTGCCAAGGCCAGGGCATACTGGGCATGCCTCCTTCTGCCTACTGGGACAGGCTCAGGTTGATCCTCCTCCGAGTCACTCTGTGCCTGTGCAGGCCTTGGCAATGGTGGGAGGCTGTGTGGCCCTGCCCCATGCTGTTCCTGCTGCAGCTGTTTCCACAGGATCATACTGTGTAGCATGGCACATACAAGGACAATTTGGGTACATGTAGTTGGTGAGTACTGCAAGGCTCCACCAGATGTGTCCAGGCACTGGAACCATGTCTTGAGCATCCCAAACACATGCTCTATTATGATTCGTGTTTGTGCGTGTGCCTCATTATGGAGTTCTTGTTCGGGTGTGTGTGCATTTCTGATGGGTGTCATCAGCCATGGCTCCAGTGTGTATCCAGCATCCCCCACTAGGTGACCATATGGGCTGTCCCCATTGGCAAATGTCTAGTGCAGCTGCATCAGATGCCAGATGTGGGAATCGTGGTAGCTTCCAGAGCAGCCAGCACACACATTCATTATTATGCACTGGGCATCACACACGACCTGGCAGTTGATGGAGGTGAAGCCCTTGTGGTTGATGTAGACCCTACCCTGCTCACCAGGTGGTGCTTTAATACATATGTTCATGCAGTCTATTGCACCCACTACCTCAGGGTATTCTGCTATTTGGTGGAAGAGATACATATTGCTGACCAACACCTCACAGGTGATGGGGAAATATACGTGCTCACTGACATGTGCTGACATGGCATCCAGGAACTGGTGGAGTACCCTGGATGCTGATGCCTGTGAAATCTTCATCATATCCCCAGTTGGCCTTTGGAAGATACCTGTAGCTAGTATTCTTAGACTTACACATACCTTGGTATCCACTGGGATAGGTTCCCCTCTGTTAGTTCTGTGTGTGAGGCGTGGCTGGCACAGCTCAACAATTTGCTGTAGGAGGTCCCTGTCCTCTCTATAGTGCTCCACTATCTCCAGCTCATGTAACCCTTAGTAGGTTACCCTGGGTCTGTACACTCTTCTCTGTCTCCTCACTGTGGGTTGCTCAGCAGCATTCACATCCTCACCATCCTCAGCCTCTTGCACATGCTGGT